>NW_028288689.1:4609558-4763382 GCF_059628265.1 Tinamus guttatus
TTCAGTCTAGAAAATGAATTTCCTCGACCCGGGCCAGACCGTCCGGCTGTGCTGTGCTCTGCTGCTCTTGCTTTCCCAGGTTGTGAAGGTGTGGCAAAGTTTAGAAGTACTGCATTGCTGAGACTGGTAGGGAAAACGGCTTTACTGAAAGACACGCATGTTCCGTGGCTGCGCTTCAAGTGCCTGTGTTTTGACCTGATCCTTTTTATGGAGTGCACTATGTTACAGAGGAATATTTAATGATTCAATTGAATTTCTGAAAGAATTACAGTAATTTAAGAATCCTTTTGCAAAATCATAAAGTTTAATTAGCATGACGTTTTACTTTCATTGGCAAGATGATTAATATTCAGAGAAAAATGTGTATTTAATGAGGAAAAAATAATTCAGATATGAATTCAAAAGCATAGTGTGTTAGTTAACATATGCGTATGTGTATGTGTAATAACATGGCTTTCTATGAAACCTAATGTGCAATAAAGGGTATCTGTCTGTGTGAGTTAAATAAAATTGCTATCTATGATTCGCATTGGGAAGATGTAACCTAACTGAATAGACTTTGGGTCTGAACTAGTGTCTAGAATCATTTTAGAAGTTATGAGAAATACTAATATAAAGTGTGTTGTGTTTAATGGAGTAAGACTTCTGTGAAGGTGCTTGAAGTCTGTTGCAAATGGTTTTATAAACTTGTTAAGGCTTTTCTTTTGAGAATTTAAGGCCCTGAACTATCTATGTCTAATTTGAAAATTGACTAGACACATCTCTGTTTCTAAGGCTGTTTGACTAAAATTTTAGATGTTTAATGTTTCCTTCAAAATAGCCACAAATCATAGCTGCGCTTGGGCAAACACTACACACCTCTGTCAAAGAAAAATTGTTGTAATGTGGAGCTGCAGCAACAGCCAATGCACCAACCCTATTGACCGTGCAGTGCCTCTGCCAAATCCTCCACGGGGGGAAAAAAAAAAAAAAAAAAAAAAAAAAAAGTAAGAACTTGTTTTGTTTTGATAGTTGAAATTTCAGTAGGTTTTCTCAAGCTCTCCTACTGCAAATAACATGAAATAATTTGGGCATGAAAGTATTTTCAGTGCTGACCGTGCTAAACCTGCCTATCATGATGATTTTTTTCCATTTTCAACAGTTGTGCAGTATATGAAGCAGATGATAATTGAGCATTTTATACCATCCATCAATTGAAATGTAGCCATTGTTTCCAGGAGGGGTTTCAACTCTCAGAAAGCAATTACTTCCACTTAAATCAAAACACAACATGGAGGTAGTTTCATAAGTAAAATAACTTTTGAAAGGAAGCCTTAGAAAATGGAGATATGAAGGCAGCAATAAACACACATTTCAGAAGATATGTATTTTTAAGCACTTGTCAGCAATGTTAACCTGGTGAGATGTGGAAATGTCAGGCACATTACATGTGCAGGACGTGCATTTGGCATTTTGCTGTCAGCGGGGGAGTTCTTCCACAACTAATTCCTCAGGAACCACACGCTGAGCCCCTCTGCAGGGAGGAAGAAGGGCTAGGGGGAGAAGCAGAGAGTATTTATTGTGTGGAGGTGTTTTACAGGTTTTTTTTCCTTTCTAGCCTAGGGAAGACCAGGAGTTGTGTCAGTCATGTTATATGATAATTTGCTGGAGTTAGCAGTAAATCCATGTTTTATGCAAAGTATGAATCAAACTGGGCAGGTGCAGAGGTACTATGGCAGGTACGGAGGGTAAATGCGGCCGGCAGGCTACATATCCAGGCAGTTAAATCTTCTCGCGTGCAGGTTGTGTGCGCTCACCAGAGACACTAGCTCCCGGGACGCGCAGCACGGCGCTGCTGCTGTCGCTAGCGTTACCTCAGCCACCGATACTCAGCTCAATGCTGTTGACAGACTTGATAGGCCTAAAGTCAGTAGGGTACTCGAACGTGTCGTTGTGAGCTTGGGACAAAACCCCTTGCAGGGCGGTGTCGCATACAATCACTTCATCAATGAATTTACTGGGCCTGGGGGGGAGTTGTTGGGTTTTTTTTTTTTTTTTTTTTTTTTTTTTTTTTTTTTTTTCATCTTGCAGATTCACTCATAGATAAAGCCTCTTTGCGAATGCATACCATAGTGTTTACAAATATATTTCATTTTGTGGCCTGCATTTTTGATTGTCACAAATTGATATAAAAGCTGTCTTTCAGTTAAGACTTAGAGTGTAGCCAATCTGTATTTAGATAAATGCCCTAACTGTGAAGTTTCTAGTGTGTTGTTAAGCACTGAAGCTTATTAGATTTTCTTCAGCTGAAATCCCTCTCTTTGTGGTCCCCGAGAGCCCACGTTCCTGATCCCCTCCCTCAACATGTAGCAGAAAGTACCTGGGTTTAGTGACAGGGGCTGCCAGGTCAGCCACTTCTCTTGACGCTTCTTCTGTCCCTTGGCTGTTTGAGGAGCTCCTGCAAAATGCCTCTACCGTGGTCGTTGCTTTGGATTGTGGTTGTGCCATCCTCTATTTCCCTCTTACCCTCATGCTCTTGCTACCATCTCACATACAAAACGGGCTCTGTAGTGGCTATCGCTTAGGCAGAAGTGTTTCAAATAATGGAATAGCTAATTTTTATCCAGTAGTATTTGCTCAGGTCCTTGAACATATGAGAGTTTTGTATCTTTGCGTTCTATGAAAATAGGCAAAGAAAAATGCAGAAAGGTGAAATAGTGGATTATTAACCACAGAGTTAAAATAGTACTATCCATTTCCCATCAGGGAGATGCATGGGGTTGCTTTTTAAAAACTAACTACTGTGACTCACTTAACATGAAGGAAAAATATCTTTTTTTTCCCCAAAGGGAAAAAGGACTTTTAATGCCTCGATTTGTGTTATTAACTGAAAATGAACCACATTTTTTATATAATGCAATAATTATTTGTAGACTCACTGCTGAATGGAATTGAATGAATTGCAAAAATAGCTTGAAATATCAGAAATATCCTTGGGCGCTTGATCTATTTAATATCTTCTTAAATGGAAAAGTAAAAATTTTTCATATGCCTCACTCATTCTGCCACATGAAGACAGCTACTGGAAGCTCATTTTACTGAAGCATCAGGTGTTACAGATAACAAACTCTATAAAGGTGTTTAGATAAATTGTACCAAGCTTCGTGAATCAAAATTATGGGCCTTTGGAGCATGTTATGCAACTTAGCTGCTGGTAGAATGAGAGTGCTGCAGTTCGGTAGCTGTCTTTCAGTGGGAAACAAAACACAATTCAGATTTTTTTTTTTCTTCTATTGAACAAAAAAAGGAGAATATGCTTCATATGTATATTGCTTCTTAGGTGAATGGTAAGAGTGCTAATAGCAACTTCGTGTTTTTTGTTCTGGCTGTTTTGGTAGCTGTGATCAAGTTACCTTGTAAAAAAGGAAAACCGGAGCCGGGCTAAGGTAAGCACAGGGACTAAGTATTGCAGCACAGGATAGATTAGTTGCAACAGCTTCCCTGCATAAACAAGATTGCGACGTGTATTGAAGACGTTGCGTCAGAGCTGTAGGACAGTCACCCTTTTTATAGTGCTAATAATTAAAAGGTGATGAAAGAAGCAGTTTCCAGAAGCACATATGAATGCCAGCTCTATCTTATTTCTTCTCTTCCATGATCATCTTGAGCACAGAAATGCCTGCACATCTGAAATGTCAGTTCTTTCTAGCTGTGCCTGGAGAAGTTTGGACGGGGAGACGCAGTAGCTGGAGCAACAGAAGAGAGCTCTGAACCACCCTGCTCTCAGCTGAGATGTCAGTCAGTTACATGCTGACTGCCCCAGGTGGAAAACTCTCAAATATTACTCATTTGCATTAAAGAAAAAGAGATTCAAGCTTAAGAGCATAACTGTTAGCTTAAATGCAAAGCTAAAGGTTCTGATTGTTATTTTTTTTAGCATCTGAATGGAGGACAGACAGGGATGTATTAGAAGGATGTAGGGAAAAGATGTGTTCGTTTATAAAATTGTAGTTTTGTGGCAACATATTTATGTTTTAAAAACATCTGAAGCTGCACAATCTTACTCTGTTTATAGTCTCTCCCAAATAAAGCCTAAACACATCTCTAAGTAGTGTGTATACCAAGAAAGAAGAAATCAATAGTTGTAGGACTTGAGTGTGCTTGGGGCTTGCCCTGAGGATGTTAGTGTTCCTCTAAACTATAGCTGATTCCCACTTTCACAATTGCACTGGGAAATCAAAGTCATTTTCGCCATCTAATTTCTGGATTGAGAAGAGTCTTTATTCTTTGTGTCCTAGAGGAAAGGAGAGGACTTGATAATGGTTTTCAGCGGCTTGTGGAGGATTTCAGTGACACTGCTAGGTCCCTTTGCATTTATCCTTGGTGTTGACATTGGAGGCATAACATTTATTATGCTCTGCAGGTCAGCTCAGAGTCATGTTAAGAAAGAGAAGACACAAATAGAATCGTGTAGGACTATGCTGTTTGACTGTTAGTTTGAGTTGTTGCCTTTTGTTTTTTAAAAACATATAGCACTGCAGTTGAGGCAGAAGCAGCACCTTGTAGGAAGGATGGTCTAGCGGTGCGTTTCTCCCATAACCTGATTGAAAACTGTTGCAGTGTTTCCATTCTTTTGTCTCTGTACGTTTTCCTCATTTGCAATATTTCAGCGTTCTGGATGCAGCTTTTTCTCTGTTTCGTACCAGCATCTTCACTGATTTTGCTCTGGCCAGAGTTTTAAAACATCCAGCATTTTTGGTCAGTAAAGCAGTGGCAATGTTGCAAGCTCGCCAAGTTTGACATTTTTTTACCAAGAGTCATCTAAGTTAGAGCTTAAACCACTGTAAAGTCTTTGACATTGTCTTTAAAGAAACGCTGCTATATGTGGACAAACTTGTGATAAGTCAGGACTTAACATGAAAACTCAGTACGACCAAAACCGAAGTTGTTGTGTCATTTTGTATTTTTTCCTTTACAAGAAATTATCGAAATATCTTTGTTGAAAAAGAAAGCTCCTTCCATATCCTCCACACCACGCGCACCATGCAGAAGGGCTGTAGGGAATATTTTGCATCCTCTAATGTTCACATTTCTTGACATTTTTATGAAGCTTTCTGTACCTGTTGTGAATGATGGTTAGAGTCAGCATTAGTGAGATCAGAGCATGTGGTTCCATGGTGCTCTAATTATTTTAATTCTTGTTTTCAAACAATCTGTTTATTAATAACATTGTCTTAAAATATGATGAATTCCTCACAAAGTGCAGCAGGAAGAGGGACCTAATTAAAAAAGAGAAGTATTTTCTTTACACTGAGAATCACCTGCAGTTTCTTTTGTAATGGAGAACAGTACCATGTAGGACATTGACTATGGGCATACTTGGTCACTGCAGCAAGTGCAGCTTTTCCCTAGGGCTTACTCCTTCACTTGCTCATGCTTGCGTGTAGAGTTGCCTAAAGTTCATTAGCAGAACCGTCGCCTTGGTGCTCCTCCAGCCTCCTGGTGCTGCTGTTTCTTTTACCTTCTTCAGCTTTGTCTTTCTACACCTTAGAGTTTGCAACATGTAGCCTACCAAGTGATCAGTAAATATCAAGCAAATCAAAGCGTAGTTTCCAGCAGAGCTATTGAAGTGCTGCATTCTCAACATGCCTTTTTTGTTGTTTTTTAATTGGTTTCTGAGAGGTAGGAATAGAAAGTGCAAATGCACGAGCACCAGGGAGCTGGAGCAAGAGGGCCCCGCGCTCCCCGTCCCCTTCTCTGCGCACTCCTTGGTGCTCTCCTTCCCTTGGGCAGGCATGAACACCTGCTTGTGCTCGTACATACCAGCACCCTAGGAACAATTTCGATGTAATAGAAGTTTGATATAATCTTGCTTTACAGTTCTGCTGGAAATTAGCGAGTACCTGGAAAGCTGAAAAATGTAGCCTGCTGGGGCAGGGGAACATGTAGCTGAGCCGGGCACATCTCGCAGACACCGGGGACGTGTTGAAGGCTCCAAGATGCCACCGTTGTCCGTAGGTTGTGGTCCCTGCTTCTCCCCCTTCTCCAGCATTTTTCCCCGTTCACCATACTCTGCTGCTTCCTCATTGCTTGGCCTGGGAGGTGGGTTGGGAGGTGTTGCACGTGCTGCCCAGTCCATATTCCCCCCCCCCCCCCCCCCCACCAATCTGTGTGTTTTTGACCGCCCGGCAGGTGGTCCTGGGTTGGATGTGGGGACATGTGTGTATTGCAGCCAGGTGATGGCGAGCAGCTCCACGAGGCTGAGAGGACCCTTAGGATCTGCTCCCTCCAAGCATGATGCTCTTCATCATCATTACTTAGGATAGTAGCAGAGACACAGGGATGAGAGAGAGATGGCATTTCCCTCTTTTTTTTTTTTTTTTTTTTTTTTTTGTAGACTCATTTCAAGATTTAACCCGTTTCTCATCTCCCTTGGCTGTCTTGATTATTCCCTCTTTTGAATTACCTGTTAACTTTAATATCACTTTGTCTAAGATCACAAATGTACGAGCCTTCAGAAACCTAAATATAAAGAGAAGGTTTTTTTCCTTCTCTGTGTTTGTCTTCTACCTTTCTGCTTTGAAACTTGCTTGCCAAGTAACAGATAAACCCATAGTTAATCACAGCTTCCTCACAATAACGTTGGCCAGATCGATTTAAGCTGCAATGCAAACCTCAGTATTATACTGTGCTGCTGCCTGGTCTGATTTATTGGAATAGTTACATTTACATGTCAGATGCAGAAAGAAGATACCAAAAATCAGCTTTGCTCATCTGTATAATCATTTTGGAGTATTTTCTAATCAGAGATGCCTTCTGCATTAGCATTGATGATTCTGAGTTGCGCTGATCCGTTTGTGCCGGGTTGTGATTAATAAGCGGTTTGGAATATTTTTCCACTTGACTGTGTGCCTAAGTTTTCACCTCTGCCCGAAACCATTATGAGTAGGAACCTCCAGAGAGGCTCCTTCATTCGTCTGTTCTTAATGATTCCGTATTCCTCAAAAATATTTGGCAGTTGTGGATTTATTGAGACTGTGTTTCCTTGCTTTTGGCTGTATCCAGTCCCCACTTGCATACGGGGATGGATGACCAAAGTCTATTTAGGATTGCTGGGTAAATACTCATGCTCATTGTGTCAATGGAGAGCTCCACCATGCCTGCCACTGAGATGGGCATGCAGATAGGTAGAGAAAATGAAGTCTTTAGCTCTCATAGTAGACACTTACTGTGGTTTATGTACCTCAGACATAGAATGATGATATTATGGGAGTTAAATTTGCTTGAGATTAACACCTGGACACTTCTGTATTGTCATGTACAACCACTAAAGGCAATGATGGAAGGAAATGATTTGTTACGTGCTGTTTTAGCAGAACAATCTTTATGCGTAGCCTAATGAGTAAGAATAGGCTTCAGTTCTATGCTGAGGTTACACAAACAGAGGGAATTGTACCCTGTAGGAGTTTCCATGCTGGAAAGCAGTGGAATGAAAAAGTGCTCCTGTAAGATATTCAGGGAAGTCATAGATGCTCTCTCAGCACTAGCGGGAAAGTTACTAGGGGAAAAAATACTCGTTTATCATTACATAATACTAATGAAAAGGTGAAATAGGTATTGGTGTTCTGTCTAGATGATTCCATGGCTATCATCTTTGTTTTCCTCAACAAGGTTAAAATATATGTAGATTTTCCTAAAAATAAGGAGAATTTACAAGTGCAGGTTATGCCCAAGTCTGACAAAGTCATGAATTCATTTCCTATAAATTATTTCTTATTATTATATATTATTTTTACAAGTCTTAAAAAAAAAATCCTTGATCTACACCCACATCCTTTTCAAAAAGTCTTTTCCCAAAGCTAGGAGAATCATAAGGCAAAGGCTTTTAAATAATCATTTCCCTCTACAACTGGAAGCTTGAAAAAAGATACTGAATAAAGGGATTAGTAACATTAACAGAAGTCTCTTACATAAGTAGCTGCAAATCCAACAGAGTAATAAATAGCAGCATATGCCAATATGTCAGAGAATGAAGAGAGGAGCGTAGAAGAGTCATAGTCAGGTAAATCACGTTGTACAAGTGTTCCTAAGAATCCAAATAACCCCCAGCTTAAGGGCTTAAGATTCTCATTACTTGAAAATAAGAAAATAAAGATAGAATTCATCTTGTCTAATTTGAGCTAATATGAAAGATAAGCTATTAATCAAAGTTAATCATCAGTGAAAGGAGACAGGAGCTTAGAGTGATCCATCCTGCCTGCCTCTTCTTACTGCAGATGGGAGAAATTTCTTTTTTCTGGCATTTTTCTCTGTCCGTGACTGTAGAGATAACTACTTGACTAGTTTAGATCAGCTGACTACTTTTTTTTAGGTTACTGGCTTTAGTTGAACCCATCCTACATAGGTTGATTAAGAGGAAGGAATCTGCTTTGTTTCCAGTTCCTTCACTAGGTGATTTTTGTGATATCTTAGGCATCAGTTTTCTTGCTGCCATCTGCTTCTTGATAAAAGCGACAGGGAGACGAGTGGTGCTAATCTTTAGTTGCTGTCACCTGTAGGCTGTTCAGATACATAGCCCAATTCTGGATATTCTCAAATTTGTCTTGCTTGCAGACTATTCTCACGAGATTGGCTAAGCAGCAATCCCTCTTCGCTTGGGTTAGCTTTTGTATTAGACAAGCGTAATGGTGAAAAAGCAATTTTCAAAACGACAGTATTGCTAACCTAGAAATGTAGTTACAAAAGTGAGGAGATAAATGTTATTAAAAGGCATCTGACAACATCGTTTATCCTGGATGTCATTTAAAGATTTTCTTGAAACGAATCTTGGTCATAGAAGCGGATAACTTGGATGTACTTCACACAAGAGTACTAGGCTGGGGCACAGCCCCTGCAATTACTCTTCTCCAAAGGGCATTGAAGTTGGAGGCAGGTGACTTCTGTTTTCTATCTAGTGCAAACGGTGCTTCAAAAACAGGCAAAATTCTTTAGCACTTTGAATGTGTTGTTGTTGTTGTTTGTTTTGTTTTGTTTTTCCCTAGATTTTTCCCTTTTGGCTCAAAAAGTCAATTAAATTGTACCTGTAAACTCCTATGACATGCTATTTGAATTTGCTGAATTTTGTAAGTCACTTAAGAAAGCCTTGTTACAGAGACTATGCCTGACACCTCAGAAAAACATGTGTCAGATTTGGGAATACAATACTTGAAGTAAATGTCTTCCTTTTCTATGCGCATACGTGCAGTCAGCATTAGTGACAACGCACTCGAAAGCCTGTGTCCCCCACGCACACACACTCTTTGCCTGCCTAGTGATAGTCATTTCCTCACAGAAGGCAATTATTTTGGTCAAGAATGATATGACCACCTAAATCTGTGTGAACTATTCTGATTATTTTCTTGTCTTTAATAAGTCTTGCATTCTGTAAGTCTTGAATTTATAAACCCTTCCATTTGAAGCTAAACATTTGATAGACTCGTCACAGAAGTGTTAAAGTAAATGCCCTTTTGTACATATGAAAGTTTGGTAATTGCTGCAGAAGATTTCTTGGTGGCTCATATTATATATATAATCCAATCAGCTTTGAATCCTACCTCATCTGGAAATACAGGAATAATTCAGTGCGTGCAAGTTTACCTTTGCTGCTTCTGTTGGTTTTACCCTTTCTGGTCACCTCCAAGGGTGTAGGCAAACAAGGCACATAAGCATCTTAGCAAACAAGGCAACTGGTCTCGTTTCATGGTGCAGAGAAGGAACAGATTTGGGCCTCTGCAGAGGACATGGAAGCTGTTCAGGCTAATGATGCGGCTTTCTGTACGTGCTGCTTGAAACTCTGAGCCTGGTTGTGCACTTAGACACAACTGCACGGGGCTAAATCTCTCCCATAGCTTTAGCATGTGGCTATCTGATACTTTAATTATTCCAGAATGTAGGATTTCTAACTGCTGCTCTTCAGGAGGACACCTGTCATGCAGTTAAAGGGTGCACATGTGGAACATATTTAAGCAGAAGGAGCCCCAACTACGGATGTTTCAAAACACTGGATCATCCCTGGAAGCAGGGGTGAGCCCATGGGTGCTCTGCTTTGGAAAAAAAGCCTTTGCCTGCTTTTTTTATTCCATAGAGGAATAAACTCCAGCCTTTGGTGAAGTTCATTCCTCTATGATGATAGCAAGGTAGGAGATTGGAGAGAATTGAAATGTGGATTAAAAACTTTTTCAAGTGTTTTACTTGGTTCTCCAGCTGCTTCAAATGAATCACAGCCTTCACCATAATTTAAGCAATTCCTCAATTCTTTCTTCAGGTCATTTGCTCTTTCATTTAGTCTGAACAGCTTTCATGGTGTTTTGTTATCATTTCATCTTTGTATATTGTAGTAGCAGCCGAAGAGTTAATCGGTTCAGGTGCTGGTCATGTAAGAGCATTAAATCTTCAGAGCAAGGGGGAGCGGATGGGAGCTAGCCCTTTTACTAGGCTGGGATGTAGAATTGATTCAAACTAATTTCAAACTGTAAGTACCTGATATTGATAAAGATTAATTTTGCCTGTAGTAACAGGCAACTATACATATATGTTTCTTAATTAAATTTATTGTGTGAATTGGTATCAGTACATGTATACCATAGTATTCACTTCCTTTTGAAGCATATGGGGAGTCTGTTTCTACTATCCCAGGAGATAAACCACAAGGTATATTTTAATTATATAATTTATGTTTTAATATACTTGATATGTTTGGGGTGTAAAACACTCAAAGATCAGCACTCTGGTTCTGAGTGTTTGACTGTGTATAATTCATTATCTTTCTTAATGCAGACCCTGCTAGTACCTTGTCAGTACGTGTATCATTGCTAGCAAAGCTTGCACTACATGGCCTGTGAAGATATATATGTATGTCTGTATATGTGTGTGTTTTCCCTCTTCCCTAAATTATGTTCATTTGTTTCAATATCAACAGATATTTTACTTATAATCTGTATTTAACTGTAAACTATTTAGTTTTCCTTGAAGGGCAAGATTTAAAGCCTTTAAAATTTTAACTGTTACCAACTGTTCAGCAGTGTAGGAATTGAAGTCACGGAGTACAAAATGAGGATACAATGGGAAAGATCTGCTTCGTTGTTTTTATTGCTCATTAACAGATGCCTATATGGATAAAGGAATTCGGTGTTTCTGTGCACATGTTATGTCAACACACAGAAGTCAGGAGATTTTTAAAATGTGCTTTGGAATATGTTGGAGGGGGCTGTTTTCTGTAGCAGATTTCATCTTTGGAAATAAGGTGAGGCTTCTTGGATAGTTTCAAGTTATTTAAATTGGATTTTTAAAAAAGATAGAGACATTGATGTTCTGCCTACATGGACTATGTTTTAAAGATCCCAGCACTTCAAAGAAAATTACTGAAAGGAAATCAGATGCAACCATTTCTTTATTCAGCCTAGCAAAATTAATTCAAAGTATCCTGGGGCACTGCTAAATTAAAATTATGTTTTTGGTGTCAGGGCATACAAAAATGGTATTAATGTGTTCCTTTTTTTTTTTAATCCAAATAGAAGTGAAGATATAAGAGCGTTTTCTCACACATAGCAAGGTGATTGTAAACAGTACAAATGTATAGGTATCTGATTAGGATATTTGATGTAAAATCCCTTACTGATGAAAGATTTGTACTGGTTTTAGCCTGCTGGATTAAATTACTGCGTCTGACAAAGGAGGGCTTTTTTCAGTAGTCAAATACCTCTTTTCTTGCTCTTAGAAAGAGCGCTGTGTGCTGCGGCTTCTCGATGCTGAAAGCTATTTGGAGGAGAGGGGGGTTAATGAAAGCAGAGAGATGGAGAGATCTGCCTGATAATAAAGCTTAACTTCAATGCCAGCTCCATGCTGTTACAGCATATTACTAAACAGCAAGAAATGTGGCACAGATGTTGTGGCAGCCATATTTTACACCCTCCGAAAGGTCATGTCGCTTGTTATTACATTCAGAATCAATATTAAGTGAGCGCTCCAAATTTCAGCTGTCAGTTGAATTTATTGCTGCAAATGAAGGCTGAAAGGTTCTCAACTGAGATTTGAGAAAGCTAACAAATTAATAATGCACAAGAATGTCTGCTAGAACAGGTGAGGAGGTTGGAAACGATACATCTCGCAACCAGGGCTGGGTGGTCAGGCCATGCCAGTGTTGCCCAGGGTCCGCCACACCGTGCGCGTGAAGATGTGCGGGCAAATTGAGCTGTGGAGCACATCGACTTGCCAGGTATCCAGTACCTTCAAGTATCTGTCTTGTAAAGTAAATGTGTTTCTGACATGCGTAAACCCTTTGCAAATTCGTCTACTCTACTTCAATATGAAAATTCTGTTTCCTGATCGTTGTCTCTTCTGTAACAGCACAACTCAATAGCTCTTGGTCAGGAAAGTCCCTCCCAGGTAGAACTATCCTAGAAGGCCTGAACGCTGAGTTCGCACCCACCCTTTTGCTTTCTGCGGGATCAAGATAATTGCATTCCTGCAATCTTTGAAAAAGAGAAGCTCGAGTCACTTATTCAGCAGGAAGGTGAACGGGGGGGCTTAATGTTGAGCTGATGCTCACAGTCCAAAGCATTTTAGTTTTTGCAGAAATTGGTATTGATCAAAGTTTCTAGTTTTTTTGGAATTTTTGCTTTTTCTTACAGAGGGTGCCCAGAGAACAAAATAAGAGCAAATCCCCTTGCAGTTCGGAGTTTTTCATTTGTTTTTATTTTTGGTAGGTGTTAAATTTAGAAAGCATGATTTAAAATCAGAGTGGGGGATCTCGTGTTTGGTACTTCCTTTCCCTATCCTCAGAGAGTTTCTTTCTGTGAGATTTGCATTTGTCTAAGGCTTTTCCACAGTAGCTGCAGTGTGTCTGTGGTGGATTGTTTTTTCTGTTTTTTTCTTGTGTTTCAGAAATGGTGGATTTTGCTTCATAGATATATCTGTGCAGGAATTGACTCCATTTCAATATACACTTGATCACAGGGAGATAATATTTTCAGTCTACACAATGTCTTCATATCTGTAATTTTAACTTTTTTTTTAATCTTGCTTAGTGTAAGTTCTTCAGGTAAAAGTTTATTGGTCTTGAAGCTTAGACATATAAAAAAAAGTACAGAAGAGCATTTCAAACTGAAATGAGAGCAATTGAAGACACATATCCTTACATGTGCCTTCTGTGTGCTTTGTAACTAAGGAAGTGTGGGTTTTTTTCAGCCCATTTTAAACTGCATCCCTCATTAGGGCCAGTGCTAAAGGAAAAGCAGCACATCTGAGAACGCAACTGGTACCTAGAAAGGCAGCTGCCATCTCAGTACGGTGATACCCTTTTGGCTTGAGTAGGTTTCTGACAAAGTTGTTGGTCTTTTTGCGTTGTTTTTGTTGTTGTTGTTTCTTTGTTGTTCTTGTTGTTTTTCCTTAAAAGGCATTGATAGGTTTTAGGGAAAAAATCTATCTGTCATCTCAGAAAAAATTTTGGAGAAACAACAGGATAGTACCCGAGAAGGAGAAGCAATGAGGGAAGTGGATTAATGTACCAAAGATAATAGTTTGGCACTATACGATACGATATACGATTATGTTCATTTCAAATGGCCTTTGAGCTGGCTGAAGCTCTACCTCATGGCTTGTTGTTGCAAAACAGGTTTAGTTCCAACTTTACTACAGCAAGAAAGATAATTTTTCTCAGGTACTTTCTTCTTTTTTTGTCCTCACCACCATTATCATTCTTATTCTTCTCATTCGTTCCATCTCCTGAGTAACAACTATAGCTGTTTGCATTTGCAATGGGCTCTTAAGATGTCAGACTCCCAAATGATTAGACATTTGTATGTATCGTTGGTTTTGGTGAAATGGTATTTTCAAGATCATTGTAAAAATCTACAAAATTATTTTGCTTCCAAGTTGTGGAAATGAAGAAATGGAGACATGAAAAAATGGAAACAATCACTAGTCTTTATCAATATATATGGTAGAAAAATTGCTTTGGTACTCCAGTTTACATGGTTAAACTACTGCATAAACTGATTTGATCCAATTTTGTCAGTTTAAATGAAGATAAAAACTTTGCTCCCTTTTTTTTTCTGTATACCTCAGAGAAGTAAATACTTGAGGTTGCATGGCAGCCAAAATTTGGCACATGAAATTTTACAGATGGTAAAGGCTTGTTTTTCATCTGCCAATGCGTGATTCAGATAGCACAAGCAGACTTCAATCCACTTGACCTCAATAGAGCTGGCACGGGCTTCTTTCCCATTCTTGTCCCAAGCTTTTGATAATGCTAAGTCAGTGCTTCTGCGGGAAGGGGGAGTGGAGATTTGGATCAAAGATGACTAGAATTACGTAAAAGAGGAAGTAATTTTAGAAAAGTTTTATTTTTACATATTGAATTTAGTGGTATGCCAGGATGTATGTATAGAGTGTAAGAATCTGATGTGTAGTCTTTTTTAAAAGGTAATAACAATGTTTTAAAGGTAATTGAATTATCAGAATCAGAGCAGAAACTCATTAAGTTGAATAGATGGAACATTTCAATTCCAATAATTAAGTTGAATTTCTAGCATTAAGGCCATAGGCATACCAATTCTTTAATTTGTGTTGATACACTACACATTGTGTTCTTAACACTAAGAGCAAAGGGACTTATGCAATATCCTTTTAAATTGTAAAAATACATATTTTTTAAAGAACTCTTGATTTTGATATATGTATTTCAAAAACTAATTGCTAGAGTCTTCTTTCTTTAAGAAAAAAAAGGTTTCTTAAACACTATACAGTGAGCATCTGGATTATTGTATAGTTTCAAGTAAGTTTTTAATCCCCATAAAACTTCTTAGAGTCCTTAGAAATGTGCTTTTCTAGGTGATGAGATTTGGTCTTAGAACACAGATCAGCATGTACTACTGGCATCCACAGTTGTCTTAAACTGTCTTAAGTTGAGAAGTGAGATTTCTGAGCTGTCGGTTCTGTTTGATGGAGCCCCATAGGGTGCTTGTATCATGTAGAGCAGCAGTTCTCAAAATTTAAAAATCAGGATACCACATCAAAAAATCACAAGTGCTTATTCTAGCATCTGTAAAATTTTGATTAGTTTAATTATAAATCTTTCTTATTCTGATTTTTACTGACTTGCTTTCGGCCTGATTGCAGCACACCTGTAGCACAGCAGTACTTTCGACCCTCACACTGGGAAGCGCTTGTGCAGAGAGGCTCCATGCGCCTGCTCTGGGCAGTAGGATGGGTGCGTGCTCAGACCATTCCGCTTCGGGATGCTTTGTCTGCAATGTTGATGCTCCCTTAGAAGAGCAGAGGGGAAGTTTACTGGTAGTGGGATCATGAGTAGGAAATCTAGAAAAAATGATACTGCGAAGAATTGTAAGTGCGTGTGGGCTGCTGAGCTGAGCATCCAGTCATCTCCTTCCCTGTTGTTCTGGCCTTTCTTGGAAGAGGCTCTGGGTACCGTTGGTGCCTGGGCCCTTTCTGTACGGCCTCGTTCTGTCTGCTGCCTCATTCGGGCTGGTTCCCTGAGAAGACAACCTGGTTTGGTGGAATGCTCTGGAGCTCCCTATGCTTATACATTTTGAGTTTTCAGTTCTTCTGTTTGGGAGCTTGTGAGATGGCTCAGGTTTCTCAGGTTGCCTCAGGGCTCTCGTTCCCTCACAGAAACCTGCTTGAGACAGCTCCGTGTGAGACGCTCGCCGCTGCTCACGGCTGTGTGCAGCCCTCACTCGAAGGCCGGTCACCTTCGCACGGCCCCTGAGCAGTGGCAGCAACAGCTCTGCTACCCGCAGGGTCAGCGCCCCTGGCCAGGCCGACATGGCCTCAGCTTCGCTGTGCCAAAGGCAAAGGTCAAAGAGGCACGAGGAGGAATTAGTAGGAGAAAAGGATGTGGCTCTGGCTCAGATATTACAGCTTCATTTTTCATTTTCATTTGCCTTCAAAAGGGCACTGCTCAGGTAGGAAGAGATGTGATTTTACCCGGGTAACATAGAGCCATCGAACGTGCTGCTACTGGCAAGGAGAGCAGTGGGAGCCATGACGCCAGGAGCGGTCTGTGCGGTGATCGCGTGCCGCAATTAGCTAGAAAATCTAATAGTGGGATGGCAAAAACAGCCTAGCGCATGTGGAGGAGGGAGGGAAATCTGTCACAATCTCTAAGGAATGTCTGGAAAAAAAGAGAAAGCAAGTAATGTTGTTACTCAGAGACAGACCAAAGTTCTTGCTGTCCCCAGATTACGTTAAAGGGCTCATAAAGGCAATGAACATGTAGACTATTTGTCTAAGCTGCTCCAAGTTTCAGCATCTAATTACCCATTATGTAATAGCTGGAAGGCAGCAGATAAACCGCTAATTGTTGATGCCCTAGGATAATTGAAAATACTTAGAAGTAGCGGTTGTGTAAAAGAGGAAAGATTTTTAAAATATATGGACATCCCCATAGAATGAATGTTCACTTTTTATTCATTCTCAGGCTGAATCTTGAATCACTCTGTTTATATTAGTTTATATTAGTTTATATGAGTATTGCCATTCTTTGGTCTTGTTCTGTTAATTTTGGAATGACACAATGTCAAGAAGAACTGATTCTTAATGAGAACCAGAAAAAACAAGTTCAATAAGTGGGCAGCAGAAGCTGGTAGAGCCTGGTTCTGTCCAGGGCAGCATGTTTGTTACATGAAGCAAGGTAACAGATTTCAGTAGTGGTGTTCTTGCTTTAAATTTTAGGTTAGTGTTGTTCCTGATATATAGCAGGCTTTAAATCTTGTCACAAGATTATTTTTGTGATACTTATAGTCCTATTTTCTGTCTTTTCTGGTTGTGTTTTTATTATGAACCTGCTAGCCTCCATAATAGACAAGAATTTTTGTTGGTTTCATTCCAAAGAAAATTTGTTATCTCAATGCTTATAAATACTATTTTCAAAATTGCCTATATGTTATGTGTGTGTTTTGAGTGTCACCATTGCTCCAGTTCTTTGAAAAGTTTAAACAAAACTTAAAGATACTCCAAAAGACTCAGCAAATGCTTACACATTTCCTGAATTGGACTGAATGTAGTCAAAGCAATTTACTCATCAGTGATGTGAAAGGGAGTAATTATTGGCCTTGTTCATAAAACCTGCTCATGTTTGCAGATTTTTCTGGCAGATACAAACTGGCCTTGTTATATTTTGACCATAAATAATTGATATGTAGTGAGAAAAGAGAATATGGTAGAGAAAAGGGGCGTTGCTGCTGGAGAGCGTTATGCTCTTACCTGCCTGCTCCCAACCTCTTGCCCTCTTTCTCATCACTCTAAGCTTTTACTAAATTATTCAAAATAATTAATTCCAATCAAAATAACACAGAAATTGAAAGCTTATTTGTCATGGCTCCAAGAAAAAAAATATTGATTCTTTGTAACCTTGTTCCTTAGCAGATGACTGAGGCTTGCAACTGACAGTATTTGCCCCTGCAGTTGAAAAAATTAACCTTCCTGTGTCTTCAGAGAGCATATAAAGCCTCGTTGCTCTCAGGAAGAAAAACCAGTGTTTTTGCCTGCTTTTCACATCCTGCAGTGTATAAACCGGAGGGAGATTTTTTTACATGCTAATCGTAATAGAAGTAAAAATGCTGCCCTGCAGATTCTGCAAGAGGCTGTTGCTGCTTCCTGGAGCAGACTGCCGAAGCGACGGTGTCTCGAGGCTGTGGGTGGTTTTCTGCCTTGGGTGCTCCTTACCATGACCCACCTGGCCCTGCTACTCTGACATTCTCTAAATCTCTGCAGATTGCTGTGATTAGTCATGAAGTTAGTGCTAGCAAAACAGGCTGGAAGTTTTGCCGTAGTCTTTGAAAAGAAATATGGCTCATCCAAGAGTCAGTTCACCTTGGAAAAATCTTCCTGCCTCTAAACTTTTTATATGTTCCTGCCTTACTGACACAGCAGAAGGTGCTTTCTTGTGTGGGAAAGCCCACGCAGGGCTTTCCTGCACGAGCTCCTTGGAAGGATCATATTAACCCACTGAGATGAGGGCACCACATGATACCCAGGTAGGCAGTACGTTAGCTTGGTGCCTGTTTTGTCAGTCCTGCCGTCGCCGTTCAAGTTTGAAAGGCGTTGGCAAGATCCTTCCTTAGACTGCGCAACACGTAGTTATTGAAGAAGGAACCATGGGGCTTTTCCTCCTTAAACCCGCATTTGAAGCATTCCCTAAGAGAACAGCAGTTGTTGTGTTTGCTCTTGGGTGGGTTGCAGAGGCATCTGGAGAAACACATAGATCCTTCTTTGAAATTTCAGGAGGAATTTTGTGTCCACTAAGGGATAACTTTGTTATGCTTTCAAGGGAAGCTTACTGTTTTCTTCTGTTTGTTTGCTGTAAGGGGAGGCTTGTTGTGCCATCACTTGAACTCGCTGCAGTCAGCCTGGCAGACATGGGTGAGAGGCAAGTGTCAGGATCTGTAAGCAGCTGCAGAAATGTTGCAAAGAGAATTTATTGTTGTATTTTAACTAAAACTATAATTAATAAATAATCATTTTGCTAATAGCATGCTAACAAGTGTTACAGAAAGGTAATATAGTTAGAGATCTGGTTCTTATTTTTCATGCACTGTGCGATAGTGTTTCCATAGCCTCACCTCTAGTTTGTGTAGATGTTACGTATGGATGTCTATACGTTCATATGCAGAATCAGGACCAGAAATTCTTCTCAGAGCTTGGAAAGGGAAAGCGGCTTGATCATAGAGCTACCATGGGGTTTATTTCTCGTGGGTGCCCTCTTTCTTTGTTTGTTTCTTTCTTTCTGAAAGATGTTCTATCTACAGTGACTATCTGCAGACTAAACATAGAGCAAAGCCCTTTAATGCAATTTTAACAGAAATAGAGGGACCAAGTATCACATCTGAAACACAATAATGGTAAAGTTTATCAGGGTAGCTCAGTCAACACCATCTGTATGTCTATTGTGTGCACTGTCTCCTTTCATTTGTACAGCTAGGAGTTGGCTGTCCCTATTAAAAAAGGGAACGTTGTTTCCAAAGATAATAAATGCAGAAATATTTAGGAAGACATTAAAAGACTTTGATAACGTGATGCATTTGTACAGCTACTGCAAACACAAATTGGTAAGATAAATTTTTTTCATAATACAGTATTATACACAGTATTATCTGATTTTCACAGATTATGTAGTTTTGAAAAGATAATTAATTTGTTCAGTGAAGCTGCTTATAATGGTTTATTTTTAAGAAATCCTTTACATTTGTAAATTGCTTTGTGATTCTCAGCTAATAGGAACTGTAGGAGTTTACAGCACAGTTATTAAATGTTTTGGTGTGCAGGAAACCATTTCCAAAGGCTTTGGTCACCTACTGCATGCTGAAAGGACCTGCCCACAAAACGGGTGATCCTCTGCCTGAAGGGACCTGAGTTTTCCTGAGCAAAGAAGTGACCTGGAGCTGTTGGAGGTGATAGAAAGACACATTTTGACTGGCAAAGTCAGGGCTGCATGTTTAATTTTTTTTTAAAAAAAAAAAAAAGAAAAAAAGTTAAGCTCTTCATGTTTAAGGCAACAGTGGAACATGGGGATTTGCAACCTTAATGACACCGTGGGCGCTGGGTCACCTGAGTGACCTGCCTGCTGCACCAGCTGCCCCTCTGCGGCGACACGTGACTCGAAATGCCTTTACTTTTGCCACCAAGGAAAAAGCAGAAAACAGCTAAGGCAGCAGCAACAAAAACAACACATTAGGCATGCACTACTAGTCTAGCTAATTCTAGGGCTGCTATTAGCAGACATTTAGGCAAATCTGTTAACATTTAGCATCAGCACAAATGCAATTGCATTCCTACTTTTCATGTCCCTGGCAAAATATGCATGGCCATTGAAGGGAGGAAAAGGACAGAGAACCTATTTGCTAGGTAGCACAGCCTAACTGAGGGAAAGAAGTTTTAATGAAATTGAGAAGGGAACTTGACTGAAAAATGTTATTTAAAAGGGCAAACGATTCCTTTTCCCATTTCTTAGGAATGATGTTGATCAAGTGTTTCATTGGTGTTTTCTACATATCACCATAGATTTTGATTTTTAACAAGTCTGATGGAAATGCTTGTACATGGTTTTATATTTAACTGCTAGACATTTTATTGTTCTGTTTATCAGTTTTTAGCACTAAATCTCGTCAAGTGACAATAAAAACAACTTCAACATGCCTTGCAGAATGTTGTTAATTCATATGAAAGATCTGTAAAACATCCGTGTGTGTGTCTTGGAAAGCCTTTTCAGAAGGCAGGCCAGATATTTGTTGTTGCTTTGGAGTGCATCATTGTGGAGCTCAAGTTAAATCCAGGAAAAATTGTTTTTTCATCTTTTCTATGATAAAGCAGATAATTCTATGCAAAACTAGGTCAGCACATTAATTGCCTTATCTTATTTTTAACAGTGGCAAAGGGCAAATATTTTATTATATGTCATAAATTATCAATAGTATATATGCATATTGTAATGCAATACTATAATTTGGAAATTTCTTCCCAACTCCAGTAAAAACTTGTGGTGTTTGACTGACACCATAAATTCCGCAGTAGACGATTCCTTGCAGATGTAAAGTGTTGTTGTTTTTAAGCATGGGAGTTGATTGCAAGCTCGCGTGCTCCCCACGGGCAGTGCAGGTTGCGCGTTCCCCCCGGGTTGCAGCCCGTGAGTGCCCGTGTCAGTGCGGGGAGGTCGCGTGGCCCCGTGGGCAGCCCCAGGGTGACGTGCAGTGCCTGGCTGGAAGCTTTGCCTGTCCCGTCGTATTTCTGAAGCAGCCGGGCAGGTCCCTCGTTTCGTTTCACATCACCTTTCACACGAGGCGAGGCACCATGCTAACCTGGATACATGAGGTTTTAAGTAATTGCTAAGCAATGAAAAAGATGAAGGGGTTAATACAGAAAAGATATCCCTTACTTACCTTTGTGTCGCAGAAAAGCTGCGGATGGTCTTATTCCAGAAAAATGTCTCCTGATTTCATTTCTTGATTTAGGTAGCTCAGCATGAAATCTGATGAAATAAATGCAGATGGGACTTAAGTCTTGCAGGCAAAACTTCCTCTTATTTCATCAATCTAAGTAATAGATTATCTGACTAATAATTATCTAAATACTGACTTCTGCTTTTCTTCAGTCATGTGCCTGTAACATTGAACGTAGAATTTTAATAAGAATTTTCTCTGACAGTTGCTTTTTGAGCTAGCTGATGTATTTAGCATTAGTGGTGACAAAGATAAACACGGATAGCTTCTTCAATCACATCTTTTTTCAAAGCAGAGAATTGAATGGATACTGTAAACAATTGTGATCATTATAATAATTTCTATAGGAACCATATACCATTTCATGCACTTGGGGAGTAGTTGGGTTTTTTAAGACTCGGGGATTGCTATTCTAAGAATTTTTTAATCAACTCTTTCAGTGACAATATTGAATTTAAGAAGTTAGTCCTTACTGGTTACAACATGTCCTCGTCAGTATACAGAAAATTCATACGTTCAGTGATGATTAACAGCTATTCAAGAAGTTGGAATGCATTATGGGCCTGAAATTATCATAGAAATTAATGCAATCTTCTTAAACGGCTTAAAATATGGTAATAGATACAGCATACTAGCACCTGCAGCTCAAGGTAGCAAAATTATTAAAGTTGGATATAATTATATTTATTTTGCAGGCATCTAAGTGAGAGGGAGAATGAGAAGGTTTAATAAAAATTAAAAAGATAGATTTTCAATTTTAAATCCATTTAGATTTTAAACCATTCTTTTAGGTAATATATATACTGTCATTTCCAATATGTACAAAATACTTTGTAGTCCATTTTTACGTTGTTCTTAGTAGGGACTGGAGTCGTGTCTTTCCTTGTACTGGTTTCGTGTTAGTTAAGTTCAGTTGACTGGACTGCTGGTGATTTACACCAGGGTCTAGGGAGAGAAGTAGCTGTTGTTGTATGTTTAATTTTTCAAGACAGCTGCTCCTTCCATATTCACCGGGCTTGCATTTTCCTTTGGAGATTAGTTTTCTTGTAGACTAAGACAGTGAATGGTAAGTGAAGAAATCTAGTGTGGCAGCTGCTCGTAACTCGGAGAGTGTTTTTAATTGGAGCTGCTCATCAACCAAGGGAGAACTGGAAAGGAAAGTGTGTAGGGCTGGTTTTGGGGCTCCACTTACGCCAGTACCTTGTGGGAACAGACTACTACAGAAGCAGCTCGTGGTAGCTGCCCATAAGCAAGTGAAGTTCCCTGGAGACTGACCGGCTGCAAGAATTTGATCTAAACTTGTCTCCTTGTCATTGGCTCGTGTTCCACACTGGTATTAACAGAGCAAGCTAGGAAATAGAGAGCTGTTTTGTACAGGATTATGATTATTTCCACAAGGGAAAATGGATAGAAAAAAGTTTCTGTGGAATATCCTTGACATAATAAACAGATATCTCCATTCCTCAGGTGTTTGCTGAATGAACCCTGCCTCTCTGTGCACTAACAAGAAGCGCTGCTCGTGCTGGATGCGATGCTCACACGGTACCACGGGCGCGTGCGGGCGCCAGGTGCCCAGTCCGATTGCCCGGGGAGACTTGCACATAACAGCAACCAGCAGAACGCGCTGCTTACGTCAGTACAGAAAAGCTGGATTTCAGATGACAGCCAGGTGCTTGTTTGCCACGATTGCAGTGTAGGTGGTAGTACTCCGTTTGCGGTTCTGTGCATGGCAGTTGCTGAGGTCAGTGAGCATTCTGGAAGGCTCTAACCCTTTTTTTGCCTTTTTGTAAGCAAAAAGACTACTGCTCACGGTGCCCAAAACTATGAGATGACATGGAGATGGCAGCTGGTCCCGCGTGCTCTTCCCTGTGTGCCTCGGAGAGGCAAGCATGACCTTGCGGACCTGAGGATCATCGCTTGTCACGAGCACTGGTTCTGTTTTCCCAGTGGTCCCTCCAGCACCAGAAGCTTTTATGCATCTGTCGCTGTCATCTGCTGGCCTTAAGGACAAGGGAAACCAACCTGTGACTGAACTCGAACCTTTTCTCTCTGTTGGCAGTGGAGTTAAAATGGCCGCTCAGGCCCTGTGTGGATATGACTGTCCAGATATTGACATTTAAGATGACTTTAACCTCAATGATTTTAGCATTGAGATAGTATTTGAGAGTTAGTGTTAGCGATTAGAGAAAGAATAAGAAAGAAATCAACCAACAACAACAAAAAAAAAACCAAAAACAAACATAAAACCCCAAGCCTTGTAAAGAAAGGCAAGTCAATAAACAGTGTAATTACTGATTCATTCAGGAGCAGGAATAATGGTTTTCTAAAGTGGAGTGACCAAATCCAGTAACTAACAGTTTGTCAAGGCAATAATAATCGTATTTGTATCTCTTTTAATTGGCTTTAACCTTTCCCTTCATGTGCGAACTATTAAAAAACTGAAGAGGAAAGTATTTAGAGAGACAGATTTATGTTAGCTCTCGGTTTGCACCATTTTAATGAGGTCAAAGCAATAAAGAGTCTCAACAGATCCTCCAGTCTGGATGATGAATGACTTCCCTCCACTGCAGATATACAGTATTGTGCTCAAGTCTTTGAGCTGCTCTTTAAATATGGAAATACAGATTTCTACTGTTAGGAAATAGTTTTGAATGGTGTATTCTTTCTCAGGCATGAATGTGCAAATATATACGAATAAAGATGAGAGAAACTTTGGTTCTTGGGAGGAGGAGGACTGCAGTGGTTGGACTAGACAGAATGGTTGTAAGGTGTAATTGATAAAAGTAAAGTATACATACACATGCAAATGTGCGTGTGTGTGTGTATATATATATATATGTGTGTGTGTATATATATATACACATGAAAATATATCTATGTCTACAGTGTTAGTGCCCAGCTAAATGACCAGTAATAAGGTAAAGCTATGAAGTTAATCGGGTGAAGTAACACGCCATTCTCTTAATTTTAGGGTTATGCCTCTGGTGGATAAAAAAAGTAGCAGTTTTGGTGGAAGCAGGGTTAGGGCTTACTGCTGATTGATATCTGTATATATTTTTTCCATTATTTCCCCCTTTATTTGATGTCTTTGTTTTACTCAGGTTGGGTGGAAACCATGGCATTTCAGACTTATGACTGCAAGATTATCTTTAGTATTTCTTAGCTTTATTGTAGCCTTAATTTTTCTCTTTTTTCTTTTGGTCCTTTTTTTTCCCCTGAAAAATATCTGAAGTTAAAATCTGAAAGTGGACAGAGTCCCCTGGCTCTCCCGCACACGTGCCTTGTAATTGATATAGTGAGCTGCAGTCTCTAAGAATAGAATTTGCAACGATGTGCATGATTGCTGACTAGATTCCTGTGGGAAATGGAAGCTGCTAAAGAAAGGAATATAGCTCTTCTTGCACTTAGGACAGAAATCTCCATTAAACACACTGTGAGATATAATTCCCATGTAGTTACCTTTCTTTCCCTAATGATATCTTCACATATCATTTCCAAGGGAAAAAAACACTGTAAAAATAAAATAGGTATTACTTTGTGACAAAGAGTCACATTGTTAGTCTGAAAGTTTTATTAACAACTCACATTTAGGTAATTTTATGATACTTTTAAAGTAGTGAATTATGAATGATGGAAAATACCCTCCAGCTTAATTGAGTACCATTATGTCTAGTAATTGTCAGTGATTTCTGCAAACAGCCGTTGTTCTCTGGCCTATTAACATAATTTGAATTTTTTATTGCACTTCATAATTATCCGTTGGAGTTAACAAACAAGCCCATTTGCTGGAGTGTTTAAGAACAAAAGCCCCAAATGGACTGGCTGGTGATGGATTGTGACTGTTCACTGACCTTGCTAGAACATTTTGGCCCATCAGTTTTTCACAGGGTCCTGACATCTCCTCAGTGAAGCTGCCAAGCATAGGTAAAACTGTGTCTTGTAGAATTGACTATCACTTTTTTTACTTGTTTTCTCTGTACTGCTTACCCATCACACCATGTCAGCTGTTTGTATTTAATAAGTTGGACTTGTTCACCATGTCCAGGTAGCAAAGACTGCAATTTTGATGCCTACCTAGGTTATAATATTTTTAGATCCAGCACTGGTTAGGTTGCATTATATTTTCGGTGGGTAATTTGGTATCAAAAATGCGTAACGCTACTTGATTAGCCTTGTTTCATTGCCTAGAATATAGGCCTTATGGAGCATAAAATAACAGTTCTAACAAATATAGAGCAAATGGTTTGGAAACTTCATTCTAATTTCTGGGTAAGGAAAGTTCATGATTTTTTTCTAAGTCTTCAAAGAAAAGAAAATAACAAAGATTATTTGAGTTGTTTTGGGTGAACGTAGTGACAGTGATTTTGACATTAGCTGTAGGCCAGGTGTGTTAGTTTCCTGTCTCACACGTGCATTTGCAGCTTGGATAAATGTTTTCAGGCCGGGTCCTCCTCCTCGCTTACTTGGGAGACGCTGGGGAAGGGATTGCGCTGTGGCTCCCAACTAACTCATAAAGCGAAGCCACTGCTACTTCGTCTACTTTTGTGCCTCCGAGGAAGATGTCTGTAACACAAAGTGCGGCCCTTGGCTGTCCTCTCGGACGCACGGTTTATCCAGTCAAACTGAACTCACGGTCTTATTACGCTTATTTTTCCAGCCTATGATCACATAATGAATACTAGCTTTTCTAAAATAAAAACTTTCAGTGACAGAAAACTCTCAATTGTTCCTGTTTCTATAGCTCTTCTATGTAGAAATTGTTTTAAACACGTTTTTATTCCTTAAGCATTTAGATCCTGAGCCATCAAGTCATCTCCTCAATGAGTCCCTGGGGCTGGAGGAACAGTGGAAATTACGGGTTCAGGCTAGAATTAAGGGTTTCAACTATCTTGTACTGGGGGAAGGAGAATGGGAAATGTTAGAAATCCTGGACGTTTGGCTTATAGTTGGGGTAGTGAAATAGGTGATTGACTTTCTGGAGAGAATCGTGTGGCTGTTTTGGCGACATGAAGGTGGTGACTCTTTCCATGTGACCCACAGGAGGGCCTTGGGACCACCGGACGGGACAGGGATGCAGGCGGGTGGCAGCAAAGGGACCGTCTCCTTGGTGGTTTGCCCTAAGCCAACTGCTTATTTGGTGCATTAACTCTCAAATAATTTCACCCATCATCTATTGCATCTTTCTGTGGCAGGCGCGTTACATTGCCTTTTACATTGCTTGTTAGAAAGTATATATTGCAAAGAAGCGAGGTAACTGACTTGGAAGAAAATGTTAGGGATAGAAAGACGGTCTTTGCCATGAGTAAAGAGAAACCGTTCGTAATAGGTGCAACTTATTTGCTGTGGTGGTTTTATGCTGGAGGAACCAACTATGTGCTAAGGTTCTGGAGCCAGGCACATCTGAGCAAGCACTCCGAGGATTAAAATGTTATTTTTCCTTTAGGGGTGTTCTAGACAGGTGAGGTGAAATGAATGGAAAATTTGTTTAATACATGGAGTATATTAAACACTGACAGTTCTCCTGTCATTGAAAATGCAAAAATGCATGTTATGCGTTCAGTTCCGCAGGCCTTAGTGTGGGAGGAAGAGGGAATGCTTTTGAAGACTAGGCGAGAAAATCACACGTTACTCTTTTTCATTATTTAAGCAAGAACTAGTAATCTGGAATTGTTGTACTAGCTGTCTGATAATTTTTATTGTGGGTAACCAACTATGGTTATTGAAGCAAATACTTTCATTATACTTGCATAAATCAGGCAAACTGCTTCTGCCTTGCAGGAAATACTTTTTGTTATTTGTCTGGAGAGGAACGGATAGTGTTATTAATGAAAACATTGAACAACTGAGGAAGTACCCACTCTTTTTATTTCCTTATAATTATTACTACAGGAATGTCCTAGGTGTTTTTCTTAGATTTTTTTTTCTTGCAGGATCTCTGGGGTTGATCTGACTTGCATTTTCTTTTTGTTGCTATTATGCATCCTTGGATTTATTTTCTTTGCAACTCATACATAATGGGATTAATCTGAAAAAAAATTGTCGGTGTTAATCTATATAGTTGTGGCATTAAATATGTGGTTCAGGTATTTAACTGCTGCTCTTGGAAAACAGTGATTTAATGCTCCACTGTTGTGAAAGATCATGTATTTAATTTTGCAACCCTCAGTGAATCTGAAAACTTTAATAGGATTGTACTCAGTAGTCCAGTTACGCAGGGGGTATTCACAGTGCCAGTGTCTTACTGTGCAGAATCAAGTCGAAGGGAATAACAGCTTAAAAAATATTTTGGGTAAATGTTACGTAAAATAAGTGCACATTGCTTAAATTGCGCATCCTGCAGTACTCTGTATTCCAGAGGAAACAGTTTCTGTCCCCGTCTCTACTGAAGAACTTATAGGTGATGCGGGGCTTGCAGAGGCCCAGGGATGAGGTCTGGGGTTGCAGTGCAAGTATTGCAGCCTGGTACAAAAAGGAGGATATCACATTGTACTTGGGACAGTTGTTTTCCTCTGTACTTCTACCCGTGACATGTAGTTATAGAAGTTTTTCTCCTTTTTTACCTTAAAACTGCAGTGGAAATAATTATTTGAAGTAAGTATTCTCAGTTGTGAAGTTCAGAGTTTGGAACTTGCTTTCCTGGTGTGGAGGCTTGGCTTCAAAGTAAGGGCAAAAGAGAAATAATCCCTGCACTTCTCAAGCACCTTTGATTGTTAGGTGTCTCACTGACAGCTGTATTTGTGACAGTAAAAGCAGATACAGTTGCCTTGGGCTCATCTTCCCTGGCTGCTTTTTCCCTGAGTCTTCAGCTAAGTTTAGTTATGACTTATAACTTGAGCATGGCATTTGGGAAAACAGAAAAAGTAGTATAAATGTAAATGTGAAAAGCTACAGCTCATTCTGGTTTTGAAATTGTTGGTGTGAAAAGAACTCAGCAGTGTTTTATTTAAACAAGGTCTGCTTCAACCTTGATTGACTTGCAGTAAATTGCCTGGTACAAGAGGCCAAAGGAAGTGGATAGAAAAATGGCAATCAGCACCAAATGTTTCACGTATTGATTGACAAGCACCAGAGATGTGCTAGAGCAAGATAAATTGGCCAACAGAGCCCGTCTTGACAGCTCCTGAGATGGGAAAATTGTTCCTGTTAATTTGCTGCAGGGACCTTGTCATTTATGGGGATAGATATTTGAGTGTCTTCTAATGGTGTAAACAAACTTTGGATTCCGAAGTAGCGTATTTCAGCTTCAGTTGCTTTAATTCATTTGGTCCACGTGTTTCTGAGCTGCAGTGATAAAGTGCTGTAAGAGTGGAAAGAAGAGAGAAGCTACTGCTGTTCTGAAGATCTTGTCCCTTCTGGAAGGGAGAAGGGCACATCCACCCTGTTATAGCCTGATCTGTTTTAGCGAGGGCTTTGCTTTAATGAAAGGTGTGCAGCAGAGCCTCAGGTTGGTTTTGGGGAAGAAAGCGTATTCCAATCTTTTTTCTTTCTTTCTGGCAGATTTAATCATAACTGAAATGAAAAGATTTCTTACTTTTTTAACATATCTAATTTTATATTTGCAAATGCTTTTTAGTAAGGTTACAGGTTTTCTTAGTATTGCAATGTGGAACTCCCTTTTCTGCATAGCAGCCTTTCATCTTGGCGTTTTCTTTTCATTGAAAGGAAATTTTATCTTTGTAATTTCCTGCACTGCTTTCCTAGCGTGCCGTTAATTACAGTGCTACGCACCAGGCCTGAGGCGGTTAGTGGTCCGATAGCCATTGTGTTGGACTCTTCCATTGAATGAGGTTTTGTTTTCGCCCAAAACTTTGGATGTAAAGTGGAATTTGGCAGAAACATTCTCCATTCAGAAATGATCAGTTGACCTTCTGTTTCTTTATTTGAATTTATTTTCCAAACTTGGAGTCAGAAAACAACTTAACAACGGAGGAAGTATTTCAAACCCTATTCAGGCCTACACGTGAACAAATCTAATGCTTAAATTACTCATTTGTAGGTGGCTTGTTCATTTGGTCCATAATCCTTTTTTTAGATACTTTTGGCTTTCTATGACATCTCCAGGGACCGTCAAGCTCTAGTAGAAGGTATCAGGTAGAGTTTTCAAGTACCGAGATGACTAAATAGGGCTAGCTCCATATTGGTGTTAGTATTTCAGTTCCTCCTGTGATTTTTACGAGCCATTTAGCTCCAGGCTGTTTCTAGAGTGAGCGTCGTTGGCGCTCTGAAGTGAGACCCTTCTCTACTAGGAGAGCTTCTCTCTGGGCCGAGACCTTTCAGAACTCGAGTGAAATCCAGGCTGTGCTGAAGGCAGATTCAATTTGTATTAAGTGAGCTGTTTTCATCATGGTTCGCTATTCAACTGTGGAATACTCATCTTTGAAGCAGGATCTGTTTCAATCCAGTCAAGGAACACAGCGTTTGATGGGAAACGCATGGAATGATTTAGGTGCCTGAAAATGCAGTAAGACACGTGGGAGTGAGGTGCCCATGCAGTTCTGTGCTTTGGAAAATACCATCAGTGATATGACACTTGTGTTTCATGGTAGACCCAAAACTTCTGCTAATATCCATGTGGGTTATGAAAGAAACACAGGATTGAATCTTTAGAGAGAAGAAACCAAGAGATGAAGCAAGAAAAATGTAAATATCAAGATAATAGCCTGCAAATGGCAGTGTCAGTATCAAGAGTAATGGCAGATTAATTCCATTATACTGATACTTTACTTACTGCACTTGAGTAATGGCTCCCACCATTAAGATATGGCCTCTGTAGAGCAATACAGAGCAGATGTTGGGCACTGATTCACAAGTGCCTTCCATGCAAATTGTCCTTAGAAAGCAAAGAGGCACAGCGTGTTCAAGCAGAGCAGAAACTAAGGAAAACCAGTTTCCATACGCTAAAGGAGAATATCCAGAATGTAGAGTGTTGTGTTGGTGGAGTGGTTTGGATTTTGTTTTTTTAAGCGCTGGTATTCCAATACATGAAATACACATTATCCATTTAATGATTTGCAAATCACTCATCATGTAAAGCAGTGTGTTTGTTAGAGATTAGTTCATCAGAAGGTAGAGCTTCGTTTTTTGCTGGTTGCAAAGAGTTAATGCAAACTCTAATCATTATCCAAGAACTACAGATTAGAACTATCTCTATATGACTTTCACAGAGTTTGCTAAGTCATTACTGGGCTGTTTTCTCAGGCTTGCTGAAGACAGTGTTATTTTTCCCACCTACTAGTACCTGCAGGCACTTGAATCGCTAATTGTTGCAACATTCCTGGAGAGAAATTTCTCTTTAATAGAAATAAAGCCAACATTAATGAGATGCACATTCAGTGGAGATGTCATGAACAGTTGTTTAACAGTATTTAGATCAGAATAAAATGTGATAATAAAAGAGGCAAAGGTAAACAGGAGATGTCTGGATAGTGGGAATAAGGTCTATCACAGCGATGTCTCTACTCTTTGTCACTAGAATAAAAAGCAAAGATACACGCGCAGAGGTAGTTTTCCTAAGGTGCGTGGTAATTACATACCTACAACTTAATTAAAGCTTCTCGTTAGTGCTATTCACTGACATCAGTGCATAGCTGGGTATGAGAAGATAAGGTGGACAAATAGTGGAATTTCTGTCTTTCCAGTTTTTAAAAGCCACACATAGATTATCGTATTATATTAAGGGTGACAGTTCAGTCACAGCTTTTGCAAAATAAATTCCTTATGTTACAGCGTTATTTTGGTCTTTGACATCGGCCCAAGGAATGGCTAGAGGGTGACTTACTGTAATTTTTAGTTACAGTTGACAGTTCAAGCAGAGCCTTACTTGATGGAAGCCAAGTTAATGCAAGCACATTAGATTTATGTTCGAGAGGATTTGCCTGTTTCTTCTTACTCTGATTTTACTGGCTAAATCAGAGGTAAGGTAAAATTAGAGAATTCATTTTGACTCTGTGAGTGATGAAAAAATCGTTGAAACAAATTACTGTTTTCCAGCTATGAAGGTATCATTAAACATATGCCAAGTAATCAGCTTGCTACTGTAATAGGTTCATGAAGGAAAAACGTTTTCTAATCTTACTCACTGATGTTTTTCCCAAGACAGCAACAGCTTTTATAAAATGAGGGCTATATCTTCTCATTATAAGACCTAATCTCCCCAAAAGACATTCAACAGCTGCAAAACCTTACCATCTACTAGCTGTAAATTATTTTTATTATTTATCTTTGTTTAACTAAAAAGACAAGGGGCATAAGATGATTTAATGAGACAAGAATTAAGCGACGGTAGCTCTTGACAGCAGCAAATTATTCCTTTACGTACAGAATTGGTTAGGATCATTTTTAAGTTATGACTGTCTAGTTATTTTTTATATCCAAAATTCATAAACCTAATATATATTGTGGATGGATTACCAGGGAAAAATTAATTTAACTTTAACTTTAAAAGCCAGAAAGAAGTGATTGATTTCCAGGCTGTTCTTACTCTTCTCATAGATTATAGTAATCATAGTATTTTGCGTTAGTGCAGTGATTTTCATATTCAAGGACTGTATGTAAACAATACTTCAGGAAATCTTAACCACATACAGAGGTCAAACAGTTTAAGGAAGATAAGACAATGATAGCAGAACAAGCCTATAGAATTCATCTATCTGAAAGCCAAAGAAAAGCCAGGGGCTTGCTGCTGCTTGCTTAGTTTGTTCCTTTTCTAATACTCTAAGTCCTCAAAGCATATTCCCATTTGCAGAGAAGGGTTCTACTTCAGGGGAGGGGAAGGCTGAACCTGCTCAACAGAAAAATACTGAACATTACATTGTGGGATTTTTTTCTTTCACTTTTTTGATAATTGAATTTGTCCTTTAAGAAGTGTTCTTTTTTTTTTTTTTTTTTTCCCCAGTTGTGTGTAATTCCTTGTAAGAAATTCCTTCTTTTCCTGCCAGCAAAGACTAGCTAGACTCTCAACAATGTTAAATAAACAATGAAATTCTATCTTTTACTTTCATAAAGATTATTTTAATTTCTTCTAGTTCCTGGTAATTTTCAAGCTTCGGTTATTTTATTTTGCTATGAGTTTTGTTGATGTATTTTGTTTAAAACAGAATGTCTTGGGAGTGCAAATAAAAGCTACAGCATGTCCCTATGAAAAATTAGGGTTTTAGGATAATTTTAGTGACAAAAAGAAAGTATTTTACTCCTCTGTTGATCTAAATTGCCTCTTTTGGGCAGTTCTTGACTATAGCATGGCTCTGCACCACTTTATATTTTTTACATTCTTTGCTCTGTTCACACTGTAGCTTTGATGTTATGCTTTTTCTGTGTATTGAGAAAATGTGAAAGAACAGAAGGGATGCAGGCTGCTGTTCTGTTTCTAAATCACAATTTGTGCAGGTTACCCTCACAGTTTCACTGGTTTGTTAGCTGCAAAAGATACAAAACCATAGTAGTGTTTTGTCTTCGTTAGCTCGTCGTTATCTAAATCGTAGCTGATGAGTTACTGGGTCTAGGTCTCTCTGGCATTTTCTCTTTGTTGTTTCCCCACCGCGTTTGGTCAGTTCCCACTGCTCCAGGATGCTCTCCGTATCCTCCCTGCTTGCCCTGACTGTCCTTTGGATGCGGCAGCTTCCTGCAGCATCAAGGAGCAGCCTGGGCAGCAGGATCAGCCCCATCCCCTTCGAACGCTCTGTTTTCTCCTTGTGTTCACGTCAAGGGGCACTCGCAAGACAGCGAGGTAGCAGTCAGGTGCTCTCTTGTCTTTCTCCCAGAAGGGGACAGTGCTGCAAGCGTGTCTTGTGCTTGTAGGTAGCCAAAGAAAACCATGATGATTACAGTGAGAAGGAGTAGGAGCACCTGCTCAATATGCTGTAGCTCAAGCAAGTTTCCCTTTGGTCAGCTGCCTGCATATCACATAGTGCTCTGTGTGGCAAAAACAGGCATCCGATATTCTCAGATATCTGATTATCCGATATTCTCCGATATCCGATTATCGGATATTTAGCAACGTTTTGCACCCTTCCGAGTGCAGTGAACGGTGCTGAGATGGAGGTGCTTTGCCTGGGCTGCCTTGGAAACAGAGTCTGAAGGCGCTGTGTTCTCAAGAACAGGGGACTCAACTCGGGGAGAGAGAGGCCTAGCCGGTGCGCCCTGTGCTGATGCTCTTCCCTTTCCAGCTGTTCCTGAGGTAATGGAGTAGAGGAGGGGGAGATCTGACCCCTCTCTGCCACTTCAGTTGTCTCTGCTTGCTGGCCTGCAGCTGCCCTTAGGTTGGATCCCGCCTTGGCTGGTTTGAGTAAGCAGGAGCAGTGCAGCAGCTGTTACTGAGAATGGCAAAAGTCACTTCTATTATAATTTTACATGATTGTTTGTATATAGAACTATATGCTATATTGGTGTAACATGCATATTGGTTTCAGTCAGTCGACTTTGTGATCGGAATTGCCAATTCCATGTTTTAGACTTTCTATTAAGATAGCACCTGTTACGTAGAAGCAACTCATATCACTTTTTAATTCCCTAAATGCTTTCATAGACACTTGAATACTACTATAGTTTCAAAATAGTTATTTTAACAAACAATAATGTTAAATTCTTCCTTCTTCCTGTAATCTTATGTGCCATGGCTCCTGTGAGGGAGGAGAAGGAATGTGCACATGGAGAGCACGTCCCCAACATCCTGCAGGAACTGATGAGCAGCCTGCTACTCCTTGATTGCCTCCCTCACTTGCTTATATTAGTGCTGGGAGTGACTGCAGGCACTCCCCTGTCATTTTTTATCTAGAGATAGGGTTGATCTTCCAGGTTACAGCAATGGTGGTGTTGTGCCCGAATGTAGTTGTGTGGTGGTGAGGATGAGCAGAGCTCTTAGCTGCTGTATGAATATCTGTGTCCAGGACACGTTCTCCACAGCCCTGGCAGCACAATCTGCTGCGGCCGCGTTCACAGCAGCGAACCTGGAGCCTGCTCTGACACGGGCGTTTATGCTGTCTGGTGTCTCAGGGGAGACACGTTCACCCTGGAACAGGCTGCCCAGAGAGGCTGTGGGGTCTCCTCCTCTGGAGATCTTCCAAACCTGCCGGGATGCCACCCTGGGCCACGTGCTCTCCGTGTCCCTGCTGGACAGGGGCGTTGGACGGGGTGATCTCTAGAGGTCCCTTCCAACCCTAAGCATTCCGTGATTCTGTGACATCACTGGGCTTTGGGGTCTCTTAGCCACCGATACTAAGTAACTGAGTACGGTGCCATTCTCCTGTGGATTTGAAATCATCTGTTTAAAGCTCTGTTTGATCTGAGTCTTTTCAATCTCTGTCTGCTTATGAAGCTGCCCTTAACAAGGGGAGTAAAAGGAACACTCACACCAGCAGCTGGTCTGCATCCTCAGGGTCTGCAGACGTCTTAGATGGCTGTGGCCCCTGGCACCATTACAGCAACAAGCAAAGGCCGAACTGCGGTGAGGCGACTGAGGCACTGTAGAAGCCTGGGGGGCTTGAGAGTGTAGCAGTAATTGAGGTAGAGTTCATAAAAGTTCCTGGGTTCGTGAAGAAAGATGCAACTGTTAAAGAGAAAAAATGGAAATGATTAAGTCAATGTTGTCTGCTGTATAACCTTATGGAGAAAAAAAAATAAAGACTAAAGAGCGAGGGAAGAAAAGGCCCTTGAAGAATTAGATGCTGCAGTCCACAAAAGACCCAGGTAGAAAGGTAATCTCAAATCAAAATATGCTTTGTTGGAGAGTTTTTGCTTCACATTAATCAGTAAGATAAGATAAATGACAGGAGAAAGTAATAAAACTGAAAAAGGAAATGATTCTTTTATTGTTGTTTGCATCATTTTTTGAAAAATGACCAACAAATACTGTAGCCAGTATCTGTATGGGCCTTTGCCTGGCTGAGCCACATCTGAGGCTAATTTTTACAATTGAAATTGTAATATATTAGTTTTTAGACTTTAGTTTCCTTTTATACTATTTGAATTTCTTTTAGATTTTTAGGTTATATTACACAGTTGCATTATTTTTGCCAATAGAAGTATCCCTTTCAAATAGAAGTATAATATAACTTCTGTCAGTGCACAACTAGATAAAAATCTTGGCCATTGAAACTTTACCACTATTAAAACACTAATCAGTACAAAATGAGAATAGACAAAAACTGTACAGGTTTCTATTTTACATTATGCTTTTAAGTCTTGATAATAGCAATGTAATAGAGTACTGTTATTACTGTATTTCACAATGTATCTATAATACCATAATATAAGGCAAGTCCCATTGTGAAATGACTGAAATGAATTATTTTGAGAGATAGGAGGTCTCACAATATGACTGTGACGGTACGTGCAAGTGTATCTGTCCGGAAGCTCAGATTTGCAAACCCCGTACAGCTCAGTCTGCTTATAAATGCTATTGTAAAATGTTGAACATATTTGACCAAATTATTCAAAGTATTACATGGTATGAATTGAACCCATTATTTCTAATTTAAGAGCATATGGTAAAAAAATGTATTTATCGTGCCTTTTAGAGCCTGATCATATATGTTCTTTTCTCTCTGGCAGTCTCAGTCATTCTGGCAGCTCTGCAGAGAGCTACTTCTTAGATTTATGTCCGAAGGAAACAGAGCTTAATAGGATCTCTCTGCACATGTGTCTTTCTGTTCCTGTCGAGTAGCTTTTCAACTCATTTCCTACCAACTTTTACAAAAGGACAGATGTTTGAAAGACGTCATACCATTAAGATAAGATGTTTTTATGTGTTTCAGGGAGGAAAGAAAAAAAAAATGGAATGGTCACACAGAGAAAAGAAACTCGAGTTAGAGCCGCGCTGCTGCGCAGGGAAGGGCTGTAGTGAGAGCTTCGTGTTTAGTAGATGCCTAAAGTCAACTTGACAGAGAGACTCTAATTGCCCCAGGTCCAAGAAAAACTTTAATCAAATTTGGCAACTTAGCAGAGAAAGCTGATGACCACCAGACTGGCTGGCAAGAGGTTCCGTGGCTCACAGACATCTATGTCTTTCAATTAAGCATGAACTTGTAGACAAATGTACCTCAGGAGCCAGCTTCTCTCCAAAACAACAGAAAAGGTTAACTACTTGATAACCTTCTGTTCCATCTAAGCTTAATCCACAACTGAACTTTTATCTTGGCTTCAGGGATCTGGTCTGCTGTATTCCTTGAAAATAGCAATGTGATTAGCTTCCCATGCAGGAGAATAGTTCTTTGGATAGTTTTTGTTTCACCGAACTGTTAAAACTGTGTTTCAATATAGTCTGCAAAAATGTTCCTAAATATCTCTGAAATATCCTAGATTTACACAGACAACATTTTTATTATTTTCAACTCATCAGTGTTTCTATAATGCAGTATTTCCATATGATATAGTAAATGCAGGTTTTGACTGTATGAAGCTGCTTCTTTTAACTTCAGAATGTTGAAGTAGAGCCCCAATATGTGAAAGTAAAATGTATGCAGTGTATGCAGGGTCATATTCCATATTCTGTCATGTGAAACCATGCTTCATAATTGCAGGAGGGGAAAAAAAGGGACTTTACAGGAGCTTATATGGGAAAGCAGAGAGTATAATACACCTCTCATACAGCTGTGGTAAAAAGAACTAACCATGTAGCTTAGTTGAATGAGAGATTTTAGAGAACATCAAGAAGTATAAAGAAAAAAAAAAACAGAAGGCCATCAGATATATCTTATTTTAATGGTGCTGCATTTGCATTAGTTCTGTTCAGAAAATACTGCCTCTGGGAGGGCTGCTGAAGAGGTGGAAAATAATTGGAAGGTGAACAGAAGTATATTGCAAAGATCTTTCCAAAACACAATCTATTCAGAACTTGCTGTGCTGGGAGATGGGTGGTGAGGCGCTCTCGGGGGCAGTTGGCTCCGCTCCCCGGTTGTGCCGGGGCGGCTGGGCCCAGCTGGCAGGCTGAGCGGCTGCGAGGGGAGGGCCCGCGCTCCAGCGGGGATGGTCCCCGGCTCCGGGTCCAGAACCTGCTGCAAGTGATGGCAAAGTGTCCATTAAGTTAATAAACTCAATGTTTTATCGGGCTAAGGCAATTGGTTTAAACTGTGGAATGCAGGCCATGAAAATCTTTATTGCACAAAGTTTTAGACCTACAGAAAAGTGTAAGTGCTGGAGCCATTTGCCTGTTAAAAAAAAATATCAGGAGAACATTGTTTTAAGAAATGGTTACACATGTGCTTTATTTCTGTATTACTTTGATTTTAGGGAACTGGTACTAAAAACTGTAGAAAGAAATGTATAGAATTTTCTAATGAAACTGTGTGGCTGCTATGCTTGGACTTTGCAGCATCTGTGAATGAGACTTTTGGCTGTTGTGTATTTGCCAGTGCACACAGAACTGACCACTGCTGATGCAGTGGTGCTCAGTTACCTTCACCAGTGAATTGATTCTCACTCACGTGATGAGTTGCAAGCTGCTGTTGTGGACACAATTCTGGAATGACTTCACAGCACAACTGCTGACTTTGCCTTGAATAGGATACAAGCAGACAAGTTAGTACCAGCCAAGAGTTTTTTTTTTGACTGTGCACATTTGTAATGATGGACAGTTGCAGTGTAATTACTTGGCTGTTTGGAGTTTTTTTTCACTACATTCATTGCTGATCTTTGATCCCTTTGTCCTCTTTCCCAGGTCGTCCCATTCCACCTACATCCTCGTCTAGCCTTCTTCCATCTGCTCAACTGCCCAGTTCTCATAATCCTCCACCAGTTAGCTGCCAGATGCCCTTGCTAGACAGCAACACGTCCCATCAAATCATGGACACCAATCCTGATGAGGAGTTCTCTCCTAATTCTTACCTGCTAAGAGCATGTTCAGGGCCACAGCAGACTTCCAGCAGTGGTAAGAAATTTGCAAGTATACAGATGTTTGTTTGTGCCGTGTTTATGCCGTTTTTTACATTTCTTGCCAAGTTGTTTGTTCACCAATACAAAAGACTATATATGGAAGTGGGAGAAGCAGAAAAATGTGCACATTTATTTCATTGAAACTTAATTGAAAATGCCACGTGTTGCGTGTGGTTTTTGTTCTTGTTGTTCATTTTGCTATAGAGATTTTTTTATATTTTAGGACTCTTACAATCAGTGTAAAAATTATAATAGAATACTTGTCATCAGAGGAAATTTACTTTTTAAGTTGGTTTCATGCTCATGGATGCATCTAATAGAGAAGAAATGTATGCACAGTGGTACTGTTTTATTTTGAACAGGCGAATCCTGTACTTAGGATTATTTAAGGAGGTTCTGTATCTGAAAATCTGTGTTGCTTCTGTCATTCTGTTTCTTTGTTTCATAATCTGTCTGATTCTGTTCTCTCAATGTCACGTTTAACTGATGTCGATATTTTCAGTAAATTAATCCTTGTCTTTCAGACCAGTTTTACAAATATTTGCAGCTCTGCTTATCAGCCGTATAAACTGTAGCACTCTTTTTTTAATTCAAATGCCACCTTTCTATTTTGACAGGCAAAATTTGATGAATCAAGGCACAAACTATTTTGAACATTAGCAAATGTTTGTGCTCAAAAATATGAGCAAAAATGGGAAATAAGTTATACTAGACTCCTTTGTTTTGCCACTCCTTTTTTATGCCTGTTTTTGAAGAGTAACATCTGTTGTGCCGTTCCTGCCTCTATCATTGGAAGCTACAAGTTAATACTTCATGAAAGAGCACGGCGCTCTCAATTCATTTTATGAGCCCTACTCTCAACCTACTATTTTGGTTAGCGTGTATTCGGAATCCTCATTTAATACAATTTTGTCCGTGTAAACTTTCCAAGATAAGCTGATTTGCTAATACGATAAATACAGTTAGGATTGGAGGACATGGAGCGATCGTATGATATGAAAACAGAATATGAAGTTACTGATCTGCCTAAGGTCTCTCTCTCCTGTAACAGTAGAGATCTGAATGGTATTGGAGGAGACTATGTGGTGTAGGCCCTTGTTGGGTGAATACAGCATCTCTGAATGATGGCCATGAGTGCAGCCTGGGCAACCTGGTCTGACCTCAGAACTGGCTCTGCTCAGTGGGAGGTTGGACTAGGGACTTCCTAAGGTTCCTTCCAACCTGACTTATCCTTTAACCCTATCATCCTTTTGCTATATACAGTATGGTAAAATGTAGTCAGATTACTAAATTTTCAACATTCACACACAAGGTACTAATAGACTGAGCATGTTTCTTTGGTACTTGATTTTTGAGGGTTGAAAATACAACACCAGTTTTGTTTGTTTGTTCTTTGAAAGCTGTTCTAGCTAACCTGCAGCCCTCCAAATCCCTCATCTGTGATGGACAACTCTGTAGAAATCATAGTAGCAGGGAGAAAAAAAGTGGATACCTACGTAACATGTTCCATGTTTGCAGAGTCAGTATAGCTTCCATGAAGGGTAGTCCTGCCTCAGAAACCATTACGTTGCTTGCAGGGGCCAACCATTTGTAAGGAAGGGTGATCTCTCTTTGGGCTTTAAAATGCTCTCAGCTTTTAAGGAAACCGGTCTACCAAAGAGTGAGAGGGAAACTTCTTCAATAAGAAGCAGTTGTTGGAAGGCAAATGCCAAGAGTAATTGGCATTCCATGGGCTATGATGGCACCTGGAGAAGGTGGTGAGCAGTAGGATAAAAAAAAATAGCTCAGGATAAGGTGTTAAAAACAAGATTAGACTGTGAAGCATCGCAGAAACGCCTTATGAGATGAAGTAACAGGACAATAAAATGTCAGAAGTAATTCAGAGAAGGTAAGTGTAGTAATACTCATGAAAAACAACAGCAAAAAGCTGACAGGTTAATGATGGGGCATTACCCAAGAGAAGTGGGTTCTTGGGGATATGCAAGTTTCAACTCAATGCTCAGCATCAGGCAGATGTCAACAGTTAGGAAAAGAATCAAGAACAAAGCAGAGAGCACAGGGTGAAGGATGCAATGAATCAGTTGACAAGGGCTCAGGAGGAAATGGGGAAAGCTGTTGAGAGAGAGATACAGTTAGGGTTCCTGAGTAGAAGCAAATAGACATCAGGAAATCTGAACCAAAAATAGGTGGAGACTTAGAGGGTGCTTTCGTACTGGGCACTTGGGCTGCTCTGCTGGAGTTGTGTGAACCAGGACGGCTTTTCCTTTCTTTTAAAATCAAATGAAAAAAGGGGCAGAGAAAGAACATGCACAAATTTGATGGAAGAGCTCTTTATATCTCATTTTAAATAATAGTCATTGCTCGCTTTATATCCTTAGAAGCCTTGGATTTTACATTTTTTACAGCCTGTGGACTAATGCAAGGTATTTTTTCAGGATGCTCGAATATGTTTTGAATTGATTTTAGTAGTTGGTTTGTTCATCTATAATTCACCATATGTTTTCCCAAGCATATTCCATTTCCTTCTTTAATAAACCCTCATATAGTGTATAATGATGTGCTTCTAATTTCCAGGATGTAGGAAGCAGCTGTCTTCCTTCCATCTACTTTATGCCACAGAGACACATGGGACAGTTTCATCAGCATTGAGAATATCTGACAGCACAAGCTTTTCAGGCCTTAATACTTCCTTAGAAACTAAGTCAATGTTTTCTGGCAATCTTACTTTCTTTCGGCAGATTTTTGCAATACTTTTAGAGAATCTACAGGAATATACCAGAGATAGTGACATGTACTGCAAATGGGAATTGACTTTTTTTTGTATGTTTTTTACTCAAGAGATTTTTCAGAGCAGTGTATGCCAGCTACATGACAGAAATTAGACCATGGGGTTTTTCCCCCCCCCCCCTTTTTAGGGTCTGTGGAAACTAGTGTCTGGGAATATTGATTCTCATATTTGGGAGACAGTGGATAGATACAAATATCTTGTTTGGGCTTAAAAAGCTTTGAATATAATTAAGGCGTAGATCTCAGTTATTATTGATGGATAATGACAATATGCCTGATAGTGATTATTAATAATTATTTCCTGACCCTGTCTTGTTTTTTTTTGTTTTTTTTTTCTGTTAAACATTTCTATTGCCATCTCCAAAGTACATATTGAAGATTAAATATTTGCAAAAGATACTGTTACTTAATAAGTGTCCTCTTGTTTGACTGATTGTTCACTTAAGCCCCTACGATTACAGGATAATTCCTCAAAAAGCTTAAGATTAGTCTTTCTGGATATGAGGTGGTAGTCATGCATATGTACTGCCCTATGCCCTTCAAAATAGCCATTCTTGATATATCTGGAAAACTCATTTGCCTAAAAAAATTGCCTAATCAAATCTGCCATCAAATGAGCAATCTATTGTTGATATTATGAAGGCCTTTAATCTACAATAAATCTTTGTTAGAACTCATCAGAGCTTCCAGTTTGAGAGAAATGTGATTATAGCCCTCTTAAAATGACATTACATCATTGGGGTGATTGGTTTATCATTTGCAGAAACGACATCAATCATAACTAGCATAACCACATAGTAAATGAATTCAACCTTTCTACTGCAGAACAATGACACAATAATTGCTCAAAATCAGACTTAAAATGAAATCAGAAAATGCACTTTCTTTAAATATGATGTTAACCTAATGGAATATGTTATTAAAAATCATGTTTGAGGAAATTCTATGTAATTAAAAATATGTGAAAATGTATTCCTTTTTTTTCTCTCATTAGAACCTGATTTCAGTTGCAGAATCATTTTATATGCAACAGAGATTATGCTGTTTTTAATTGAACTCCCATCACTTACATTTCTGTGCTTGTATTTCTTAATATTATATGCAGCACAATTATTTGTGATGAAGGACAAGAGGTTTTTGAGATCTGGTGCACCTGCTGATCATGTCTTGGAAAAAAAACACAGATATTATAGAAGGAAATTAGACCTTTTACACATGAAAACTTACTGGAAAGATTTTTTTTTTCTGTTTGAAAGAAGGTCAGTTCCTGTCACACCATTTCTTAAGATGGTTTCTTACAGCTAAAAATAAGAATGATTTTTTTTTTTTTTGTATGCTTCGTATATATTTTCTTTCTGGTAATGCATGGCAACGCATCTTGTTGGTATATCATTTTAATGATTTCACCCACAATGTATCAGAACCGGCTGTTTTACATAGATAGATAAATAAGCTCTTGAATATAAGGGGGTTCATTGCCAGCCGCTTTCCCTTTGCTTCTTTGTGCAGAATTTGCTGTTACTTAGTCTTTGGAATCCCAGCAGAAAACCAGCGGTTTTTTTTCAGCCACAGGAGAACACCTGGGACATACCTCCTTGCACAGTAATTGTGGATATCCTGGATGCATAACAGGATACTTTCATCAACGTCAACCTTTCTGTCAATGAGAGAGTAGATGTTGGGTGAGCTTTTGGTCGTACCCAGGTTTTCACTAGTAACGTCCTTTTGGCTCAGAGAAAATTAGATAAAATGTTTGGCTCATTGTAACTATTGGCCCATGGAGCATCCTAGGCTCTTCTTAGGATTTGATTTGGTTTTTCACGTGCAGTTATTGGCAGCAAGGAGCGGGGGATGGAGAGGCAGGCTGGGTTGAGTGGAGTAAATTGTTGTTGTTTAGTGTTGTCTGTGCATTGAACTTGAGATGAAAAAATGAGAAATTTATGTTTGACTGCCATTTTGTATGACTGGTTTGTAATAATTTACTGCATGAAACTGCAATATTATTTATATTCAGTATAAATGTCTAGATACATGGGTGTCCTGTGTTCAACAGATACTGCCCATTTGTAGGATTTTGTAGGATTTTATTACTGTGTAATTTAATTCACATAAACTGTTGCCTTCTAGTTTAATCCAGTAGGTAAAAACCTTTTGACCAGGAGGACATGGGTTTAAACTGCAGATAAGAAGCCTAGGCATGCTTGACTATCCCAGCATGATAGCAGGGGCTGCTGGATTGGAGAGGAACTCTTCTACACAAAACTAACACTGACAGCATCAAAAATGTTGACAGGAATCTCTTAAAATTCAGCCAAGGGAAATGCAAACCGCGGCTCCAGGGGAGGACCAGACATGCTCCTGGACACCCTGCTCGTTGCCCTGCTTGAGCCTGGCTTGGCTCGTTGGCCAAGATGGTCTCTAGAGGTGCTGTCCGACTTCCTCCACCCTGAGGGATCCCCTGGCACTGTACAGAGTACTGAGCACGGGCCAGGCTTTTCTGAAGGAAAATAAAAAAGATTATCCCTTATGGGACAAGCCTTGTCCTTGAGTGCTTTGGCTCAATCCGGGATACACTCCGTGTTGACATCCACCTGAATAACTTGAGAGGTCAGTAAGTTTTAGGTAAGGCCTGCAGCTTGTATGAGGCACAGGGTAGCCCTTTGCCAGAGCTTCCCAGCAGTGACTGTTAGTATAGTGAGATATAATTCCAGTCATATTCAAAACAACTTTCTTACAACAGTTCCGTTGCATCCGTTACAAGTCCCTGGACATTCTTGCTTGATCCTCAGAATATGGTGCCGTGAAACTTTCTTTGCCATGGGTTGTCTTTGCAGGTATTTACGTTGTTACACAAGGAGTTGCAACTTGATCATTTTAATTTCTATTTCCTAATTAAAGGGAAATCGATGTATGTTTCTTTTTGTTTTCTGTTATTGGGTGTTTCAGTGTGATAATCTTTTTCTTCACCTTGGTACTCATGGCTGTTGTGTACTCCCCTAGAAGAAAAAGAAAGAAAAACTAATATGAAGGACTCCATGCTTAAGCTAAATGTAGTTAATGTGAAAAAAAAAAAAATGTTTCTCAGACTTCAGCTAACAAACAGAGGGGCAATGTCCAATATATAGTTATCTTTTATAGTAGATAAGATGGAGTAGAAACTAAAGCTTGTTACTTGTGTACTTGTGTTTTGGTTTTTTTTTTTTTTGAGTGATTATTCTTTGAAGACTGGCTCTTATCTTGTGGTTTTAAGTAACAGTGTCTGCCTGTGTGTCTCTGTTTCTTCCCTTTGCGTTAAAACAGGAAGAAATCTGAGCTTTTCTGTTTACCTCCAGCTACGCTGTTTGCCTCTGGGTATGTTTAAACTGAAAGAGTTTGCGTGTATAGCTTTATTGATAGAATCTTCTACCGCAAATACAGCCTACACAAGTGAAATGTTCTGTCCTATTATTTCCTAATCCAGTTCATCACATGGATTAAGTCCTAGTGCAAGTAGAACTCCTTTTTTCTTCAAGTTCCTGTGGAACTTTTGATGCTTTAGTTTCTGACCGTTTCCTCTAGTTCTGTCGGTGGCCGCCACTAAAAAGAGGCTAGCACCATCAAGATCTTGTCTTCCTTATATTCTCTGCTTTAACAGCAACATATTAATTCTGTGTGAAGCCGCTGTTGGAGCAGTAATGTAAAATGAGTATATGGTTCTTCTATTAAACAGCTGCTGTGTTCTGATGTAGATTTATGAATGCTTCTGCAAGAGGGAGCGTGGTGGAGGTGCATACCACGTGCTGTGTTTTAGGAGCCTCAATAAATGTTCGGCAACTTGGACATTGTCGGATGCTTTGAGAGCAGATGTGGAAATGCGGCCTTGTTCTTTCTGCAGGGATACTCTTAACCTGCAGCGTGTCTGTGGCCGCAGTGCCCGCGTGGAGCTGCCTAATTCCTCTTGGGAGGCTTGGGAGCAGAAGGAGTTTGAGCGTAGAAGTCTTGAAGTGATCAACCTCTATTTCTGTTCTTTGTAATAATTACATATTAAAACTAAATTAGAGGAGCTATTTTTCTTATGTCAACTAATCAGTAAAATCATTTTGGCTTCTTTTACAGATAACTAAGTCATTTATTTTTCTATGCATTCTTGCACAGAGAAATTGAGGACTTGCAGGCTTGTTACAGTTAAGAATTACTGGCTCGTGTAGATGCTTACTTTTTCAGATAGGTTGAAATCCTAATACTGGGAGAATCCTTTTGCATTTTGCCAGCTCCTCAAGTGTTTCCATGGCTTGTTCAGCATTTGCGCCTGACTGGACCTGCATCTCTCTCTCCCTGCTCTGTTTTTGGGATTCTGTGTTTTCCATGTGTACAGTGGGACCCCTGCTCCCAGACCCCTTGGTTGTTTCATGGCCATAACCTTTTCCATCTCCGCAGGGTGCTCTGCCCTCTTGGGTCCCTGCCCCGCTCGCTCAAGGTACTGCCTTGTGCGTTGGTCCTTGGCTGTGGTTGCTTTCTGTTTAGTGCCTTAGAGTTGGATACTGCAGCTCTAACAGTGCAGTTTGCAGGAACAGAAACATACTCAGCTTTTACTCAGGTCAGCTCAAGCGACTCGAAATAGACCCCTCTCCTGTGGCAAATACTGTTTGGTTTGGAAGCTGCAAATCCAGACCAAAGTTGTAGACTCTAGTTGGTGATAGCTGCCTGGTGGGTAACACAAGTGCTGCCTGAACGGTGGTGAGCAGATCTGTCTTGGTGGTAATATAACCCTTCCAGTGAAGAACTGGGCTCTATTTTTCGCTATTAACTAGGTAGGGCTATGTGCTTCTGTCCTGTATTACGTTTACAGGCATGAAAGCCTGGAGGGCAACAGTGAGTTTCTGCTGAGGACTCTGAAATGGCTGTAAGAAAATGAGTTTTTGTATTTTCTCTGTTCTTCTTACGGTGTCTTTGACCTTGGCCACTTGATTCTTTTCAGTTTGCGACTCACATATGTGCAAACTAAGTAGGATATAGCTTGCCTCTTATAAAGAAGCATTGTTATTTACAAAAAAAGATAAGTCAAAGAATAGAGACAGAAAAGTAGCACTTCGCTTGCCTTCTCTTTGCCCAAAACTGCACAAATCTTCATGCAGGTTAAATAAAACAAGGAAACAATTCACATGGTTTGGGGAGAAATCAGGGCTCCCATGCTGTTTCACACTGAATTCATTAAATCTATCCTCAGTTAGGTCATGTTAATTATTTTGTATGTTACAATTATTTTTTTCTACTGGAATCGGTGGGGATGTTGTGCACCAAATTACCAGGCTAACTCCTCCATTAATAGACACTATAATGAAGTGTGAAATGATCTGCCTAAGAAAATGCTGTTAGTGTTTGAGCACGTTTATTAATATCTGGCCCCACAAACAAGTTGGATAATTGTTTGACTTTGCATAAAGGTGTCAGTTATAGGGACTAGTAAGCTTGAAAAGCCGTAAAACCTTTGTAGGTTCGTGAAGTCCAGATTTCTGAAAATGTACTTGACAATGCCCAGCAGGGCGAGTTTGGGAACAGATTTTGAGGGCTTTCTGTTACTCTGCTGAGTGATGGGAATGAGGATTGGGATTTGGATGGGTTGGGTTTGCAAATAAATTTGGGGTGATTCCATGGTACAAATTGTCTCAATCCCAGCACCTTGGTTTGCATTGTAGCTGAAAACTAGTATTCTCAGCAGCGCTGCGTTTCAGAGCATCTCCCCAGATAACATGCGATGTGGCCGTGGCCCAGCCCAGCGTTTAGGCTGGTTCTGGCTTGTTCCCATACTGAGTTGGCAAGAAGCTCAGTCACGGGTGACCGCAATAGAGGCCCATCTCAGCGGCTTATTTCAGAGCAGGCTTGTTGATGTTTCAGCACATAAACCGCCTGTCTAGACTTGCAGTAAGTGCTGTCCTGTGGAAAAGGCCCTAAGACTGCCTGCTCAGCCTCCCTCAAACTCATTGCCGCTTGTGGTCTCTACAGCATCCCGCTGTGGTGACTCCCACCCTTTCACTGCGTGGGGTGTCAGAAAGTGCTGCTGCTTTTTCGTTTTAAAGCTTTTTGCTGAGAGATTTTTTTACATGCTATTTACTTTTACAGTAGGAAAAATAATAAAATAATTATTCCTTAGCAAAGTTCTCCATGTTTTAAAAGTGCAGTAATCTGTTTTCAAAGTTGAAGTGCCCTAATCAGAGCCTTTTCTCTCACAAAAAACTATTCTGTAGTGAGGATTATATTTTTGCCCTTCCAGGCAGCTTTTCTAATTCAGCAATGTATTTTCTCAGAGGGTCTGTTCATATTTCTTGTATTTCACTCTGCATTTTCTTCAGTGAATATACAGTTGTGAGCTTGCAGACTTGCCTTTAGCTCCTCCCTGGTTTTGAAAAAGCGTTTTTTTTTTTTTTTTTCTTTTTTTTTCAAATGGAGAAGTACATCTTGAAGTAATATCAAAAAAAAAGGTAGAGAATTGGGTGGCAGGTAAGAAGAAATGGTGAATTTTTCAGTTTGCACATGTGTTGTAGGAAGAACAATAGGAATCGCTTATCTAAAACAGAACATTTGTTCCATTTTAAGTTTCAACCTTTTTATTTAACTTTCAGTGTGGATAAAAAATTCCCCTCAAAATGAAAGGTGAATATATTTTTAAAAAAATCTTCTAAGTGAAATGTGTCAACATTTCAAAAATGAAGCTGTTCTTGTTTTAATTATCTTTTTCTGCATTTTCACAATCCCCCTGCTCCATCTTTTCAGCTGCAGCTATAGCCCAAGTTACCTACATGCCCATGGCTGGGGAGTTTGTCTCCTTGCTGTGAGTCAGGGCCAGTTAAGGGGCTGCTGTTTATTCCAAATCGCCCACACCTGGTGGGGCCAGTGAGGCCATTTTGCAAGAGCTACATGTTGCTGGAGAAGAAGGCAAAGAAAGCAGACCCCAAGGAAACGAGCAGGAGTGTTGGCTAGGCCTGGAGGAAGAGGAGGGCTTTGGAGCCCTGCGAGCTTCTGCCTTGAAGCTGGGACTTGAAGGTGTGGTGAGGTGCTAGCGACGAGCACGAGCGAACTGCGCCATGGTGGGTCCGCTAAGAAGGGCAAGCTGCTGAGGAGCTGTACAAAATTTGACCCAAGGAAAAGACTTAGGGAACTGGGGCTAAAGAATTGTAAAAAGCAAAATGGGTACCAATGCCTAGAGAGCCAGGCCGTTTCCTTCAAGCTCACTATAAAGCAAAGCTATATAAATGGTTAGAAATAGTAATCCAGAAATATATAGGCAGGCAGGAAATAATGCCTATTTCTTAACCTGTATTTCCAACTGTACACCAGTTCTTTTCAGAATCTTTTCCCTTGTCTTTCTAGTTTCACTTTCTCGCTTTTTTGGAACATTTTCCATCAGTGACCTGCAGTCACAAAGCAACTGGTTCTGTTTTATAGCTCTTTATGATGGCAGCTGTGTTTTGGGGAGGTACAGACGTTACTGATGAGATCCAGAAACCCAACAGTGTAGCCAGCGCTGCCCAGTAACATGCAAGTTGAACTGTTTTGTTGTGGTCAGTTGAGATAAAAACTTTAGTGTTCTGAACGTTTACAACTCTTTGAGCAAATTGGTGCTGATAAGAAAGGCTGGGTTAACAGCCTTGGAGTTTGGGGTTCCTTTGAGGTATAGAATGGGATTGTTTATAGGATAGCGTTTTCCTTGGATAGATTCCGTACCAATTCCCCATATGCCTCACCCCACTCCAGCATGTCCTTTAGTCTGGTGAATTCATCTAAGATGTCTGCAGGCTTCTTTCTGTTAGATCCTTTCCATGATCCTTTCCCAAGACGAATAAATGAAACAAGCTGCTCCCTGCTTTTTAGGATGATGAAGTTAGGGTGTTTTTTTTTTTCAGAGTGGAAGAGCTGTGGAAAAGCAAATGGTGTTCAGTTTGGGATGGCTTAAATGGCTCAAGATGAAATATAGCTCTGCTTTTGTTGTTACAGAGATGTCTTACAACCCACATGGGCATTATTGGGTTAATCTATTCATCGGGGATTTGCACGGAGTTAATACTACATAGCAAGGACTGGAGCAAGTAAAATTACATATGACTTTGTAAACATACTAGATATTTGATAAAAAGATCATGTAATGGAGCAAATTAAAATATCAGTGGGTTCACCATTGAACTTCACCACTCCAAGCTTCCTCCCCTGGAGTAAAGCAACATAGGGAAATTTTCTCCCGCATCCTGGGCAGACCTTGCTCTGCTCAAATACTGCATCACCCAGTGCATTGCAGGGCGGTGCGTGGGTTTTGAATCTACCAGGAATTCTGAATGGAATCCTCTTGCAGTTGTCAGGAAAACAAATGTTAGCATCCAACAGAAAAGCCATCGGTAGAAAGAGGGTTGTGATTAACATAGATCCTTATGTGCTTCACTGCTCCAGCGAACCGACTCAGTGGACATGATACATGTACAGGGGATGAGTTGGAAAGTGCTGTCTTTACCTTCACAATTTACATCTTCAAAATCTTAATTACTGCTGTGATAAGTAAGGGATATAAGATTTTTTTTTTAATCTCTCCGAGACAGAAAATTCTGGAATAATCTGATTTTTTTTCTGTGGGAAATCAAAAATTTTAAGTGTGTTGCAGAATGGTTGTTTTGTATGAAACACACTGATGAATTTAAGAGTACATCTGATCTTTAAAGAGGAGTCTATTCTCAAGTATGATGAGTTTTGCAGCACTTATGTTACATGTAGGTATCAGAGGAGAAACATATTTATTTGAAGTACTTAATATTATACTTAATACTGTATTTTGTTAGTGACAATCATATGGTGGAGATTGTACTTGTAAGATGGTGGAAAAAGTTTTTGCACGGACAAGTTCAGAAAAATCAGGTTGCATAATTTTTTAAAAAACAATCAACTAATATAGGCCAAGGAGCAATGGAAAGCCAGGGAACGGTTAATTCGCTGGTTATATAGTGCAAAGATTTTGAAGCACTGTTAAACATCATAGTCTTTTCCAGTTTTCTTAAGGTTTTCAGTTGTTGCCTAATCATCAAGATAATTTTTTTAGCATTTCAGAGGGCTGCAGAGGGTGATAGAGTTCCATTTGGTTTTGAAATGCTTTTTGAAATGCTGATTGTTGTTTACGTTTCTAAAAAAGAGTCTTGAAAAATTTTCTCAAAAATATTGAATAAGCATTGGTTTAAAATTCTTGTATTTCTGCCTGAAATCTCTTTGGAGACATTCTGCTTTTATCTGTCCTTGTTCTTTATTGAAAGGTCTTGTAAACTTGCTTCCAGATTTTTTTTTTCCATGTGCGAACACTAATACATACTTTTCTTTTCAGATGTTGGCTAGAGATTGTATCTTCCACTTGGTAATGTAACCTTGAAATTCATTAGGCTGGTAGCTGGGGAAGTACAGATGGTGGGCTTTGGCAAGCTCGTGCTCTTGGTTAAGGTCTCCTCTGTTTGAAGTCGGAGATTTGATTGTTGATTTATTTATCACTGATTTTTTTTTTTGTAATTTAAATGAAAAGTTAATTAAGCAAGCTTTGATGAAAATTTTACATGCAAATTGTAAATGCTGGTATAGAGCAACTACACTTAGAATTGCTAAAGAAAAGAAATCCTTGGAATAGCTAGATGATTGTGTTAGCAGTTCTTGTCCATTGTGTTTCTGTTCTGTAGTTTTGTTCTGTTTTGTCACATTATAGAGTAACTTAATTACAGATATGGTCTTCAGAACACAGGAGTGAACATGAATTTTTATATAGATTTGTTCCTGGAAATTTCTATTGTTATTTATCAAGTATTCAAGCATATTCAGCATCATCAAACATAGAATCAGGGTGATAAATTTGGGGGTTTTCATATTTAGGTATAGCAAAGGAGAGCAGAAATTGTAGCTTAAGGAGAGAACTCTAAAGACTTTGAGTTTAAGGAGGAAATGTGATCAAAAATAAGGAAATGTAGCTTAGAGCCATGTAGAGCTGAATTATAAAAGCTTGGAGTGCTTTTGTAATGCATTGGATTTTGTCATTAAGGATTTTGGATAGACTTACTCAGTGGGTAAAGTTCTCGCACACGGTACCATTTAGTGATATTTTCTTAGGTAGCTAGGGCTGGCTGAACATGTGTGTCATTTGTAAATTATCTCTCTCTATATATAGACATACATATAAACACATGCCCATGCTTGCACACAGGGCGAAAATGTAATACATAGTGTACATATTATGCCTGTGTGTTACTGTGAGTATGGAAAGAAGAAGGAAGGTAGGAAAATAAGGTAGATATTTAAAAATTAGGAAGAGTCTGGGTATCCGAGAAATTCTTTTGGACAAAAGCAAGGAAAAGGGCATTATCTGTAATTAGAAATAATAATGTATAATTGGTTCATTTGCCATATTTCTACAGTTCTGATTTACTTGAACAATGTGATCATTATGGCACCAGTTTTCAATAGAGGTGTCACAATGAAAAATAATTGCAATATTCCACAATATTAACTGTACCCTAATTGCAAAAGTTTTGAAATATAATTACCGTGAAAGCTAATGCGACAGGGAACATTAAGCATAATTAGTGTATTTTAAAAAAGGGAAAAACTGTTAGAAGCTTGTTATTGTCTCGTAAGGTAGCTTCAAATTAGCTGGATGCAGAGCACTTTCATCTAGGTTTTCTATAATTTTCATTATTAGCACAGACTGCAATAAATTTATTTGACATAGCCCACACCTGCTAACCCTGCAGGAGAGCATTTCTAATGTGCCCCGGTCCCAGGCTTCGCACAGAATCTGTCATAATTTCCTGGGAGACAGCAGTAGGTAAGATTTAGAGGGGGTTGGTTTTTTTTTCTCTCTCTAACCAAGTCAATCATGCCGTACTGCTCAAATTTAACGCTCCGTGTTTTAAGTAATTTCCACCAAAAGCCAAGATACACAAAAACCCTATTATGAAGCACTTCAAACAAAACAACATTCATTACAAATCATAACCACCTTCTGAAAATCATATAGCACAGAAATTATCCATTGTCTTTACAGAATAACTACATGCTTTTTTAGAGCATGGAAGTTCACCCGGTGTGATGATAATTTGCTTCTGGAGTCAAGAAAGCCAAATAATGTTCCACTGCTATGCTGGAAATAGCTCTGCATCCCTGTAGTAAGAGAGTTCAGGCTGCATGAAGCAGTGTTTATTTCTGTATGATCAAATTTTCAATAAGAAATATGAATACTACTTTCTTATTTTTTTGTGATAGCGTTTTGCAGTTTAAAACTAATGCTTGTTTCTTTTTGGTGGTGGCAGTAGTTGAGAGTATCCTTTAGAGTAAGCTAGACACAAATGGAAATAAATGAGGAACACCATTACTTTAAGTATTGTTAGTGAATGCAGTTTTAAGACAAACTTGTATCCCTGAAATTACCCACGTAGGCTACATTTTTATCACCTCTATTTGCTGCCATTGCAGGTCTGTACCGAATTTCTTCTGAAGGAAAATTAGGCCATGCACCTAGATGAAATTTTCTATTGGCTAGTGAAACCCATTTTCTGTTCGAATCCTCTTTTGGGGGGGGGGGGGAAAAAGTATCAGATGTTAAGCTTTGGAAGTGTAAGTTTTGAAAAGACTTATTTCTTTGTCCTTTTAGCTTCTGTGATTTTTCAGGTCTCTCCAATGTCTTTCAATTGCAGAGGTTCTGACACTGCTGGCTAGAGTTAATTTAAGCAGACCTTTCTGCTTTTAATTACCCTAATGGGAACTTGCAACAAAGTTTCTGGCTTCCTTTCTCAAAACTAATTGTAGATAGAGTTTGCTTCAGCAAAGATCATGAAAAGAAGACAAGAAGAAAAAATGTTACGCGAAGCGTGTTCGTATTGTGCCTCGCCACAGTCGGCCGTTTGAAAGCAGGCACAGGAAGCAGCTCTTTTCCTCCAGTTCAGTCAGTCTGCCTAACCTAGTTTTTGCTAAATTTCTCTTCTGCAAGTTATTAGGCTTTTTTTTTTCCTTTTCTTAAGTTCTGTTAAATTATGGACATGAAAACCCTTTTCTGTAATTTCTGTGCTTGTTTTCATTGGTTTTTCACTCAGCTTTGTATGTTCTTCAGTTGTCTGAGGCATCTGCAGACATTTCCTATTAGCCATTGGTATAGATTTTTGTAGGTTACACGGTCTTGTTAGAGCACTACTAATTAGGAGACGGTACCACAGAACTGCTGCGCTCCGGGCATCAGAACAGTAAGAGGCGGCCGCACAGGCGTGAGACCCCGCACGGCGCTGAGGGCATCTCCGTGGCAGCCTTGCACCACAGAAAGAGCTGGAGAGCATTGGGAGTCCTACTCGGATTCTCAGTCACACAGACATTTATAGTCTGTTTGGCATTTTATTGTTTTTTCTCCGCCTTAGTTGTGAAGAGTCTCTGATCCTGGCTCTCCTGGAAGGCTGCCGCTTCTGAACCGCTCCGTAACAAGGCCTCTCCTGAGCGCCCTCTCCGTGGTTATTCACAAGTGTTGGGACTTCTGGGCAAAATGCTGTGCTCGTCTGGCACCACAGGTCAGGCCCACTCTGGGCTCACGCGGAGCCGGTTATTATTAGCAACCGCAATGGAACAAGCAGGACTTCACCTCCCTGCCCACCCCAGGGCCCACAGGTAGATGTTGGTCCTTGCCTCTCAGCGGCCTGAGTCTCTCCCGCCTCTGCAAGCGGCAGCGCCATTCCCCCCGCCGGGCTCCCTGTGAAAGGCTCTGGGCGAGCTGCCCTTCCAAGGGCTCTGTCAGAAAGCGAGCGCTGCCCAGAAGGGAGGATTTTGCAGTTGGATCGTCCGGCAGGTTCAGCTCACCGCCCGCGTGGTCTCCCTTGCTAACAGACAGGGCAGAGGTTGCTTAGTGCAGCCACGTCAGGGCCTGCTGCTTACAGGTATAGATAGAGGGATCACCCTTCCCAAAGAACTTTTAATTTCTTCTTTAAAAATGAAGCATAACTCTCATGTAGCCCTTCTTTTTCTTTGGAAACAACTTTCAGCTGTGTGTTTTGTAGGACCTGCATTGATTCATTATTTAATGCTTACTGTCAACTCCATAGCTTAATTCCCCTGTTGTTTATTATATAAGAAGTCATTTCATTAACCAGATTGAATCTGATGTGAGTGGAGAACAGAGTTCTGACAGGCACATTTTAATATGTATTCAACATCCGAAATCAAGCTTTAGATAGTTGGCAATTAATCTCCATTTGGACTTGTATATGAAAGAGAGATTTCCTTCTCTCTCAAACAAGTATACAATTACTCCACACAAATAAGCATATGAATATTGATAAGTGCACATTTTTAAGAACAGGCTTTAGCTTAGGAATTGGACTTGTTATTGTAACCACAAAAAATGCGTTTCTTAATCCTGTTCAGCATATCTGGAAGTCAGACTTGCGCACTCTTGCCTTGTGAGATGGTCTTTGGAAGTGAAGGTTATCTGTTAGATGCTGAGAGGCTGTAGCTGCTAAGGAGGGGAACAAGGGCACGTGCGGGAATGCCGGCAGCCCTGCCGCAACCTTCCTGGGGTCTGTCGCGAGAGCGGTTTTAGATAAAAGCTCTGTTGGGGGGAAGGCTTACATGTGTGTGTATATATATATATATATATTTTCCTTTTTAACTCACTGTTTCAATTTGCTCCATGATTTTGAACAAAAAGACACACTGAAGGGAAAAAAAAAATCAGATTAGATATATGAGTCAGTCATCTACACCCACCGTTCCCGTGAAACCTTTGCCACTGGGTTACTGAGATCATCAGTCCTTGTGAGCAAGTGCAGAGATGTTCTTGTCTTCTATTTTTTGATTAATTGTGTGTCCCTACTGTTTGCAGAAAATCAAAAAATATATGTCCAACTATTCTTTTGTGTCCCTCTTCTTTTGCCCTTCACGTTGTTTGCTTTGAGAGGGTATTAATTTAAGAGGACAAGCCAAGCTTGGTGGTGGTTGTTGAGTGTAAAAAAAAAAAAAAAAAAAAAAAAAAAAAAAAAAGCCTTTATAAATTAAAATGAGATTTGTTTAGTCAAAGTAACAATTGTGATTCACAGATTATACTTAGTCCCTAAAACATATGGATGTAAGGGAAATATCAATACTTAACCCATGTTCTGTACAGTTCCATGCAGAGGAATGCATGCTCCTCTTAGGGAGTTTTTGGGGGGGTTTTTTGTTTGTTTTGGGGGTTTTTTATTTATTTATGTTGTCAGCCATTTTCTGTTGGCAATTTAGTGCATAAATAGCTATTCATTTTTTATTCCCACTAGCTGTGCAGCTGAGTACACAACAAGGTTTATGTATCATTGACAGTGCCCAACAATCACGATATTCCCCCACACGGCCAACAGCAGCGAGTGAATGATATTAGCACTTAAATCTCCAGCAAACTCTGTTCAGTAATTAACTGCTAAAGCTGGGCTGCCTATCATCGCTCAGTGCCAAGACCCTTTAAAGTACAGGGGGCTATGTTCAGGTAATGGTATTAGAGGAATAATTTATTCTAGAAACGTAGCTCATAGGGAAGAGGATTTTACTGTGGTAAGAATTGTGCAGGTGCAGCTCCGTGCTGCGTGCGGAAAGGCCAGGGCACTGCTGCTGGAGCCCAGCGCCTCGAGAGCGCCGCCCTTGCCCCTACGCGGCGCTGCTGCTGCTGCTGCGGAGATGCTCTGCAGGCTTCACCGCCAGCCCGCGTGAGCAAGGACGGGGCAGAGCAGGGCCAGGGCAACGCTCGGTGCCCTCTGGCGCTGCCCGCGGGGAGGACAGCCCTGTTTGGAGCTGGGCAAGCCCCGGCCACAGGCCTGGGTGAAATTGTCCAAGCGCAATCAAGCTTTTGTGCACAGAAACACAGGCAGGACAAGGAGTGTTTCCCTGGTACAGTCCCCGCGCGTTCAAAGGCTTTAACTCCGCTGCTGAGCATGGGGTAGTGAAGTTGTTCAAACAGAACACTGCTGTATTTACATGGACCAAGTAAGGTTTGTCCTGCCGTTTGTCTTGTAGAAGGAGCTGAATCCTTTTCTCTGACATTTTCCAAAATAAAACCCCATGTCAAAACAATTATAAAATAATAACCAATAATTTGGGAGTGTTCTAAGGGAGTAAAATCAGAATATTCCAGTAGGGGAGTATAGAGCAAGATGAATTCTAAGTGGAGTTTCTAGAGCATAGCATGTATGTTCAGAAAGCTTGAGGACGTGGCAAATAATGTCTTTTTTTTTTTTTTTTTTTTAACTCTTTCTTTTATCTATTAAAAGAAAGCATGTAGTGTATATGTCTCCACATTAAAATTACTATAGAGATCTTCAAGAATCAGAAAAACATATGAAATTTATTATGCTTAAAATAATACAGTGTTTACAGAATAAATGCATGTTTTGGTTTGAGTAATGATGAATAGATGCCATATATGAAGCAGTTGAATTGCATCTCAAGGTAATTGCTTTCTTTTCCCTCCTTAATCTCTAAGATACAAACTAAACTTGAATCATGGTAGGGACAATGTATCAATGCCATCAGCTTGTAAACAAAAAGGAAGGTTGTGGTAGTAGGTTGCAGAATATTGTGAATGGAAATGTTATGCTATAACATTGAGCAGAAACCATCATTGCTAAAGAAAATTACTGAAAATAATATTCCTTGGTATTAAAGATGTGATTAATACAAGTCACTGTTAAGACCCAAAGTGAGTTTCGCTTGCAAGTTATTATAATTTAATTGCATAATAGGAGAGTTTTAAAATAAAATAAGTACATACGAACTCCTCAGGCATTTAGAAGAACTCAAATGCAGCCACAGTAATACCACATCACATTAAAGATTTTTGGCTCATACTTAGAGCAAGTATTTTACACAAGGTACTTTTCAGGCTTAGAGAAAAACAATAGTGTTTGCCTGTAAGATCTCTGTCTTTTCCAGCTCCTTACCTCTCTAGGTGTTTGAAACTTTAAACCAAGAACCAAGTTAAGTCGGTACCAAAGAGCGAGTCGCAGTTATCATTTGGTAATGGGGTCTATCACGTGCTGCTAAATCAAGCCATCGGTATTTAAATGCACAGCTGAACATAGTGGCAGTTCTTCCAGGCCTGCCACATGTAATCCCCAAATGCATTTGGCCGTGCATAGCTGTGTATGTGCACATCTTCGATGAATTTCCTTTGTGTTGATTTTTGTTCCCATTAGAAAGTTCTTCCCAGTGGCAGGTCAATATGCATGTGCTGACCACCCCAAACCCTACTCCGAGTCCCCCGTGAGCTGCCGCCCCGTGTGCGGGTGCTGCTGACCCGCCTGCTGCAGCAGTGTGCTTGAGAAACTGGTTATTACCGCGTAGGTTTTCTGAGGGGAAGATGCATTTGGGGATTCTGTTATATTGGCATAAACTTAACTTTCTTGCCTGTTCTGTTTTCTCATAACAAAATAAACTTTTGGATCCTTCCTTGTGGATCCAATGTGGATCCACATTGACCAAGTAGATTTAATCATAATGTTATTCAGGGTGACTGTCATAGAGATCACATTTGAAATCCAGGTATGTCTCTTAAAATTTAACCAGGTGACCAATTGTTGAGTCCATTTGATTTTAGCCATCCATTTGATTTTAGACCAAGGTCAAGGCTAGAACAGACATAAGCCTATTTAAATGAACCTTGAAACACATCTGGTAAAACTGCGGTATTGTACAAGTAAATGTTAGGGGGAGCAGGGAGGGAAAGTGTTTAAGCAGTTAAGGGAACCTCTTGAGAGCTCTTTTCATTAGCTTGAGAGCCCCCATCTTGGCAGATGTGTGCTGAGGAGGAGCTACTCTCCATGGACAGTTGCACCATCGAGGCGCTAAAGCAGGGCGCAAGGACAGGCATGTTGCCAGCCTCTGTCATTGAGAGGGTAAGTCACAGCATCACTAAATATTAGATAAGATGGGACTTTGACTTCAAATCTAACAGTCAAACATCCTGGAGATTGTTCAGTATTGTTTAATTTGAAATCTCGTTTCTTGAGTAATCTACCCCATGGTCTGAATTTTGCCATATTCATGGGTGTGTTTACATGTTTGCTTGCTTATTGCATCTCCTTCTTGAGCAGTGTGTAATTTCTGTTTCTTCCTTTTGTCTGGAGGCCTCTCATATTGCATTTAGATTGTATCCTTTATCATCCCAAATTGACATTTATGCCTTTACTGCTATTGTTTGCCTAGCTGCACTCTGGTCTGGATCAACAATTTGTTTTAATCTCTGTCACGTCCCTTATCTCCCCCAACGCCGAGCTGCGGCGGCTGCCCCGCTGCTCGCGCCCTTCCCAGGTGGTCTCTGCCAAGTCAGAGACAGCTGAACGTGCGAGACCAGTTCTGATGCGAGTAATGCTAGTGCCTGTGAATAAGTAAATCTAATCTGCAGAGAAGAATACTATGACCATAGGTAGGATGTCATGGAATGGAAACAAATAATGGCTTGGAGGTGTTATTCCCTTTTCTTAGAAGAGGGTTAAATAAAGCCAGAGTTTGCTTTGCCTTATGGATACAGTAGTCTTTGGAAAAAGCTGTTTTGTTTTATTTTTCTAAAGTAACTAGCTTTAAAACTTTGCAGTGTAATGGTGAACATAGATTAAAACAAGAGGTGTTTGAATTTTCTAGAAACTTCAGCAGGCTGTTAAGCTACTTTGTTGTTTGTTTTTGATTCCTTTTCTAAATGAGTGCAGATAAAAGCTGTGATAGTAAGTGACCCAGGCTGTGCTGAGGGACCTTGAGCTGTGAGCAAAGGATTACGAGGAGGCAGATTTGCATCCTGAGCAATGAATCTCTCCCCGCTGCAAAGAGGGAAATGGTCAGAGCTCCTCTAGAAAGGGCTCTGCAGCTCTCAGGAGATGAACTGAGGTATGAAGGCTGGTAATGGGAAGCTAATAAAGTAATCGGAGAAAGTCGAGAAGTGATCTAAGAGTAAGAGCTGGAATACCTGCCTGTTTCCTTGCTCATGTGTGTAGATCGAGGCTTGCAAATGCCTTGGTGATGCTTCTGTCTTGCTTGGGGTAAATTTAATGCAGCAGGAGTTTACCATTTGTTACAGAATATGATGGTAGCATCCAGTGGCTTCCTGGTATGAAAACATGCTGCCCTGCACTGGGGAGTGCTGGCTGGCAGGAATACCGTTTTTACATTCATATGAATCCAAGAATAAGTAGTAACTGATCCACAGAAGATACATCTTTAACTTGGGAGAAAATAGTACTGATTAATATGATAAGGAGAGAAAACTACTGAGTCAATATTTGACAGAGAAATAGAAGTGTCATGAGGAAATAGAAACATTTAAATTATTGAGTGACATGGTGATAGCATATATATACATGCATATACATAAAGAGAAGCCAAGTTAATATTTGTTTGTCTTATTCAGCCCTAGAAAGTTGAAGCTTCATGAAGCATCAAAGCAATTGAGTACATTTTGTGCATTTCCTCCAACAGCATCCTTGCTGGTAGCAGCACTCCTCGCTTACGTTTTCTTCCTTTATTTTTTTTTTTCTTTTCATGTAATGTTTATTGTTGTTTTTGCTTCAAAAAATAAGTACAGTTTTGGAGTGTATGTGATGTTTAGAAAGAAGAATAAAGGGAAAATAGGTTTGCTCTCTAAGAGGTCTCCCATTCTGTGACGGGGAACTGAAGGCAGCCCAGCAGTTTGCCAACACAAGCATGACAGTGATGGTACTTGATAGATAATTTAGGAACCACACAAATAAACTGCGGGTTGTTTTCAGTTCTTATCAACAGAGATTCTTTTCCATTGCCCCCATATAAACTGAGGGAGATAGGTGCCTGTTTCTAGCAGTCCCATCCAATACAAGTAAACAACCCTATAGTATTGCAGCTCTTCAGTTTATGATCTAGAGGGGCCTTATTCTCCTTGACCAGGAGCTTTGTTTGCATTTGTATTAATGCATCCTGTGATTGACTTTTTAATTAACTGAAGCTGGAAAATGAGATGTGTCAACTAATAAAATCTGAAGAACAAATGTGTTATATTTGAATCTGAACTGGCAAATAGGAGTCTTATGAATAACAAAATAAAAGCAAAATAAGTTAGCATGCTGCCTCATACCCTGAAAAATTATGAAGCACTGTAAAGCTGCAGATACTTGATGACTGTGTGCTATTCATAACAGTAACGTAAGTGTTTAGTATGTACCTAAGCACTGCTTATCTTGGGTGGGTTTTTTTTTTCCTCTTCTCTTGATGATACAGTGCATTTGAGCAGCATATGCTGTTTGTGGATTTCCCTCCACCATTTGATGATAAAGATATCCAGCTTGCAATTGCAATACCAGTGTGCATGATCATCGGGTATAAAACACGGGATTGTGTTTGTGTCTGTGCACAAGGCCATAAAGCTTCTTGCTGTGCCCGTGAGGTCCATCACAAGTCACCTTTGGCTGCTGCAGCTGTAGGGTAGATTCTGTTCTTCTTTCCTTCAGGGCATGCCACTTGACCAGATGAAAAGAGTAGTATAAGAATTCACTGGAAGAGATTACTGGCTTATTTTTTAAAATATTGTCTTCACCCAGATAAGACTTGAGTCCCCAAAAATGTGTTTCCATAATTTTTAATTTCTCCTGTTCTTGGTTCTCCAACACAATCAGGGTAAGTTTCCACAGCTGGTGCTATATGATAGAGAGAGCAAACTCCCCCAGGCCATAAGCAATGAAGTTTGCGTCTACAGCTGCAAATGGGAAGGTGTGGGTGACTGCAGAAATCCCTTTGCTGCTTTGGTCTCGGACCCATCACGGTCCATGTGCTAGCCACTGCTGCGCGGTGAGATCACCACGAGGTTGGGGTTTATTGGGCACAGTGCATGAACTCGATGCATTGCAGAGGGTATTTTAAGTGCCATACTAAGACAAGAGTATTCCGTGAACTTAATTAGACATACAAAACCAGCTCTTGGCTCTGGCCCCGCGCTTGGCACGGAGGAGACACGCAAGGGTGTAGCGTGGCCCGTAACACGTTCGCACGCCATACGAGTGACGCAGTATTGCGCAGCTCGGTGCATTCATACATGGTAATACAAGGTGGGTCCAAAGTCAGCTGCTGATTGTCTTTTCCGTCAGTGATAAGGGGACTGCATATATTCTGCAGCGTGTAATCACTTGATGACCTAGCTTAGAAAATATGTTGCATTCTTATTTTCTCTCACTGTGATGTATTTATACTGTTATCCTGAAATATCTAATGGATTGCAGTTTCTTTAGTGAGCTCTTTACAGAAATGCACAGCTCCACACTTTGTATTTTCTTTTAACTAACATAATCTATAGGTAATAAAAGCATTTCATTGTTCTTAGATTTATCAACACTTAATTCCATCTCCTGTCCTGCTACATGTTATCCGCCTTGGATTCCTCTGAAGGCCTTCATTGTTGAATTGTTTGAACAATCTATAAGAATCTTTATATGTAGGAAGGTGTGTTGCCTATGTATCTTTTCAGCTTCAGGAATGTCTGTTAAGTATTTCCTTTTAGATTTTTTTCCATTTCGTAAATATTTTCTAAATAATGGAAATATCTTCTGTTACATCATTACGTTTTACTTTAGCAGCTTATTGGGGCCTGGCTCAGAGTTGATTTGAAAATCACAAATCAGACAAAGTGTAGGAATTCTAATTTCTTTACAGTAGTTAAGTTATTCTACTCCTATCGTAAATTCCTTATCTGTGTGTTTAAATGTAATTGTAGTTGCCTTTGTGACTCATGTGTTGATACTGAAGAAAAGCTCCCTGATCTCCCAAATTCCCATGTTTTTATACTAATGCATTTAATATATCTCTGCCCCTGAAGTTATATCTGATTTTAATTGGTCTGTGCCTAGCTCTTATTCTTTGAGCAGCTTAGCCCTCTCATTTGAGCAAAGAGGTTGTTGCTGTTGCTTAGTTTGTATTATTGGAGTTAGTGAATGCAGCTGTTGCATTACTTGATCACGGTACTGTTTCCTTTTGATTATGCCCATTGGCTTGCTCATGACTGTCAAGTATGAATTTATTGACCGTGTTTCTTGATTTTCTAATATAATACTTGATTTGGAAGCTGGAGTTCTTGCTAGCTGTGTTTTTCTTAATATTTAACCTCATTTTCTATGTAATGTGGAACAATCATTTTATGCTCCTTGCAAGTTTGACTTGTTATACGTGCTGTATTACCAGAGCAAACCAAAGCTACTATTAGCTCTTATAGCATAAAATATTTCTGTTTTTCCATTGTACAATTTCTGTTCATACTGCAATGACTGGCAGTGACAAACAAGCGAGGAGATTGCCTTCTCTGTTGCCACTAGCAGCTTTATTAGGCTCTTGGCTTGGGTTTGCAATTAGCTTAAACACAGAAGCTATACCTTGAAATACAGTTTGGTGAACTAAATTATTTTTGCTTATTTCCACAAACGTTTCGAGATATTGGAAAATGAATCGCAACGGGGGTTGGCATATGCTTTTCTAAGATCTATAACATTTATAATGGGTAGCGAGTGCTTTGTTATGTTACACCATTTATTACCATCTGTTTGTGCCATGTCAGGTACTTGAATTTCTCTCATTTTGGCTTTAGGAGTTCTGTCTAGCCTGAGTTTTCATTTAAATCTTACTTTATTTCCTTCATCAGACATATGATTACTGTTCTCCCTGCTTGTGGAGAAGGTGGCTTGTGAGCAGCTTGATGCCATCGGGTTGGGGTAATACAGGAACACAGAGCACACAGAAATACAACCACGTCGAGGACCCCGTTTTGTTAGAGTGCGGCGTGGGCAGCTCGGATGACAGTCCAACCCGCTGCTTGTGGTCATGCCTGGACCGACAGAGAACTGCCCAGTGCACTTGCTCTTAAATGCAGTGCTCCTTCCTGGCCTGCTGCTCTGCCCCTTGGAATTGCAGGCGCCCTCCCTGCACAGCCGCCCGCCTGGGAGGGCCTCGCTGCCGCACAGCGCTGCCAGGCCCGGGGGGCTTGGAGCAGAGCAGCAAGCACGGGGCGGGCAAAGCCTGCAGAAACGCTGGGGGTGAAAGGAAGGGGCCTGGGGGACCCTGCGTTGGGGACCACTGCGCCGAGTTAGGGCGAGATCCCAAACCACAGTGACAGGCCCCATGGAGCACGTCACATTTAGAGTTCCTGTGAACTTGTGATAGTTATGTGAAAGAGTGTGTGGATTTTTTTAAAAGGGAAATAGAAAATTTGTTTACACGGTTTTTGGTGAGGAAGAACAGAGGAAAGGAAAGAGACGTTTTGTTTGCCGAAGCTTTTTGCCTACAATTTAATGAGAGTAAAAACCTGGAAGTCATCCAGCCACCCGAGTGGTAGGAGCTGCCTTTGGATAGAGATGGAGGTTCCACACTGGGGAAGGAGGAAGGATAGTCAGCATCATCAGTGCTTATTCTGTGTGTACAGTCGCAGGCAAGTAAAATACTATGGACTTATATGGTATTCACAGTTACCTTATTGCTGTTGGTTTTGCATTCAACCCTCAGGAAAGCTTTTGTTACTATGCAATTAGTTCTTTAGTTTATTTCTAGTGAAAATTAGGAATATTAATTACCATCGTAAAAACAAAAATGCACCATGCTGAAACAAATGGACACCTTTTTATGCTTAGATTAAAACATTACTTGTAATTGTTTACAGGGAAATCTCCTTGCTGTCACAGTGATGTTAGCGGGGTTATAAACTTTTAAGTTCCTCAAAAGGAACCAAAAGTCTATTACCTTCCAGCTATGGTGCAATCCACCACTAGTTACCCAAATATTGCTGCACTTATACTGTATCATGTACTTAGCAAACCTCTACATGACTCCTTAACTATTTCCAAAACAAAAGAGTCATTATTTACCCACTGTGAAAATAGCCTGGTGCTAGTGGTATTAGAAATCATTAGCACTATTAAGTCCGTTATCAGCTCTGTGAGCAGCTGGAAATATCCTGCAGCTCAGGAGGGCTCCAAAATGCTCCCCAGTCATATTCTAGATCACTTTGTTTTCTTGTATGGCAAAAACAGATTTTAATCACATCCAGCCATAGGCAAAAACAGACACTGACAACACTGGCAGAAAAAGAAGACTTATGAAACTTTTGATTGCTTGGGGCAGTATTTTGTAACAAGATAAGAGTGTTGTCCTCTTAGATAGGAGCGTGAGCAAGCAGTTTGGCTCTGTCTTTCTGTCTGTTCTGCGGTGAGTGTCAAAATGACAATTATCTCGGCATAAAATAGAGTCCAGAGCATTACAGATGTTTATAAGCATGATCCATAGTAACTGTTAATGTATGAAGACCTGACAAATTCAGGTGCATTTAAATTAATGTAAGGAAAAGCAATTTTATTATTAGAAACTCATTTAAAAGATAAAAGCAACCATTCTGTTGTGTGTTTGCTCTGGCTGCGAATGACTCTGAAGACAGTATCTTTAAGTGGTGGGGCAAAGAAATCCTTCAACAGGCTTTGCTCAGGGGTTGTCCCTGCAAAAGGTACAAATGGTTTAAGTGGCAGGTTTGAGACATTTCTTTAATGTGGCTTAAGACCATATTAGTGGCAAAGGCATTTTTGTTCACTGTTTACCGTGTAATGGTTTCATGGGTTTACTGTTTTCAGTCCCTCTTAAAATAATACTAAGGTTTAAGAAGTGGCGTCCTAGGTCTTCTAGGAAGAATCCATAAGCGTGAAGACAGGATAGCACGATTGGAGCACGGGGAAGGGGATGAGCAGCGCGGGCCCGGCGCGCGCGGCCGAGCCTCGGCCTGGCCTCGGGGCCATGCGCTTCCTGCCGCCTGCCCTCCCCAGAGGGCCTGGCAATATGACTACAGGGAGCTGCAAGACACCTGTGCCTCGTGGGATTTGTTTAAGCACATAGCTGCAGTTCGCCCGGTTGGCTTGTGCGTTCCTTCTACCTCTGCAATTCCATCCTGCTCTCAGCAGCTCTCGTTTCCCTCTTTTTCACTTAAGTTTGAATCTTGCCTAATCAAAAAGTGCCAAGTGTCAAGAGGAGCTCTCCGCCTTTTTTCTTTTCATCCTCCTCTAACCATTCAGGTTGGCTGTGGCAGTTCCCAGGCCCTTTGTAGCCACCTCTCGCTTGAGGCAGTCGCTGTCTCCGCTCCTGGCACTGTCACCCTCATGGGCCGATGCTCCTTGTCCCTGCGGCTGCTTCCCGGCACCTGGGAGCACAGCTTAGGCCACACAATTGTTGTGGGATCACCCCTACAACACCACACGAAGCTTTATGAGCTTGCAGCAAGAGTGGATGAAAACCAGGTAAATGATTCTAAATATGAACCAGGGACTTATCTGTGTTTGCACAGAGAAGCGGTGCACACAGCTGTTGTCAGTCACCACAGAGATGCGCGGCACCAGCTCAGCAATGCTGTTGATCAGCATGTTGCTCATAAATCTAATAGACCTCACTGTAATACAGTGCTTTTTTCCTAAATTTAGGTGAATTTGTAGAATCGAGATACAAACTAAATCTGAAATCTCCCTATGGTTCATTGAAAGAGCTGAAATTTGCATTGCTTGAGTTACTGTCTACAGCATTATCTGAAGTATTTATAACTTGGCCCTGTGAATGTTGTTAAGATGGTAGCTTGCCATTTCTTTTTATGCAAAACCCACGTTACTATGACATATCTGGAGCAGTAGGAAAGGCTAAAAAGTCTATTTTGCCAGTGCAAGACTGAACCAGGTGAGCAAATAGGTACAAAAACATTGCCTTAAAAAAGCGGGGGGAGAGGTGATGACTCCATTTATCACAGTTAATGAACATAATGAATGAGATTTTGCAATAGGCTAAGTCTTATTTTCAGCCTGTGCTGGTGCTGTGCCAGGATATCAAAAGTCCTGCTTGTTATGCAGAATATATGAAAACGTGAGTAACTGTTGTTTAACACAGAATTATGGGATTAGGAGGATGCTAATGTATCGTACCACTTGAAGTTGTGAAGGTACTGCAGGAGCAAGGGGAAATATGGACAAGAAAAGGACAGCATTTAAGCAGGAAATTTTTTAGCAGTATTTCTGCAAGCTAGGAGAAAATGAAGGTGCATCACCCATTTTTGCAGTTCTGTTTCACCAGCGTATGGACCCATATGTTGTTTGAATAAGTTTCTCAAACACGAAGAGTGAAGGATGCTAGTGAGTGGCGAATTTCCTGTTTCAGCAGATGCTACAGGAGGACCTTTTATTTATTTATTTATTTTTAAACCTGTACAGGGCTGGTGTCTTAAAAGAACAGAAATGGGACATGTCACCTGTTCAGTATTTCAGCAGGGGAGTTGCACAAATAAGTTACTCTTGTGCTGTTTTTTTTGTTTGTTTGTTTTTTTCCTAATATGAGTTTAAAATGGATATCTTTGAAGATAGACTAGGAAAAAAAATAGTTTGGGGTTAATTCTTGTGAACTGTGTAGACTCGGTAATAGTGTGAACACAGTGAAGTGGCAGGACAAGAAAAGAAATAAAACCTATGGAAGACAAGTATGCCAAAAAGCATAAACATAACAAGTAGCAGAAAAGAACAGGGAGGAGGAGGAAGGGAGCTGAGGTATTTTACAAAATGTTTTTAGGCACCCAGATATCAGGTGAGTTATGAACCCTGGGCTTATGGAGCAGTCTTGCAAGAGCAGAATGGTGCTGTGCCTGTGTATGTGCTGTCTTACTCCATAAAAGACATTGAACCTGCTTGCTGCCCTTGTCCTCCATTTCTTATTCATTTTCCTACTCTTCTGAAATACTTTCAGGATCACTAACATCTTAGAGTCCCCTTGTCAGCAGCCTGCACCATCAAAAAAGCCCAGGTAGGATTCCCATTTTTGATCATACAGCTGGACAGTGCTTATGTTTGGCTCTTCTATGGTAGCAATACTGAGAAGCTCTCAGGAAGCTCAGGAATCTTCCCTGCATTTACAGTCCTGATGCCCCTTCAAGATACTCTCTGTGCTTTTGACTCAGGCTGCCTTTGCAGCAAGTTGCCTTTTTTTCAGCCGGTATTTTGCTGCCAAAATGTTCTTAAATCAGAGGACCAGCTGTTCTCCCCCAGGACCAAGCTTCCACTCAGTCTTCCATTTGCTTTTTAATTCTTATCACTGATGAATAATTTAAAAATCTTTCCTGATTTCAGGAATTGAGAGTTTTGTGGAATCTCAGTGAATAAAAGAGACAGCAGACAGCAGCACAAAGAATTCTTTCTTTCTCTGTCTCTCTTTTTTTTTCCCCTACAACTTGCTGTGTTTTCCTGTGCTTTTATCAAACTGTGCAAGTGAATTGAAGTAACAAACTATATCGAGGTGTCTGTTGGAATCCAATACACATGTGTAGCTTAGGGTTTACCCTGTGCTACTTGTTCATGATGCAGAAAATATACATGAAACAAGGTATTTCAAGCTGTAACGAGTACTGACCTGCATGCTCTGTAGATGGTAACTTTCGCTCCTACTTTTTTTTTTTTTTTTGCTCAATAATGTTTAAAAAAAAAAAAATAAAAATGTAATCATCTGCAAGGGGTAGTCCTTAGTTGTGTTAAATGTCACTTGAAAAAGCTATGATCGACTTCTGCTTTGTTTTTTAATTTTCTTTTGACAGCTCCCTGCAAGTTTCTACAGAAATATTATATTTATGTGTTATTATCCAATGTAGAAAGTTTTGCCAGTTTTTCTGTTAATGGAATACATGATTAAAGTAGTCTGCAGGCAAAAAATAGCTGTTTGAAATAATAATAAAGTTGAAAATGGGCTTGTTTTCTGTTAGCAATAGCTATAATTAGTTTTTGTGTTCTACTTGGTTATAACTGAAGAAAAGTATATGGTAGAGGAAGAAGTAGAAGAATAAGACCAGGATTTCTGTGTTCCAGTTTATGTGTCTGTAATTTTGATACCATCCTTGCTTGACAGACCTTTTAAGACTTCATAAGCATTTATGAAGTACTGAGGAGAACATAGGGCAGATATTTTAAAGAATATTATGTATTATCATTATTGTCATATAGTGCTTACTCCTTGATGGAGACAATATCCTTAAAACAGTGACTACATCTATTTTTGGCAAATAAGAATTGCACACAAGAATTTTATGATCCCTTCGCATACCAAGTTTTACTATTCATTCTAACATCTCCAGCGTCTTCACTTGATTATGAATGTTCCTTTCAAAAACAGTAATTTAAAATAACATCTTTGCTGCATTGGTATCCATCTGCCCATGTGAAGTGTCAAAACAATCCCTAATATTTGAAAATTATTTGCCAGCAGATCATTGTTATTTCTGATACAAGTGTCATTTGCCTGTACCCATATCTGTGTCAGTCTTCTCAAAGGTCCTTGAATCCTTGTTTTTGCAATGGCTTTCCTTGTTAGTGAAGTTGCCCGAGTTGATAAATGAGTGTAAATGAAAATCTTTCACACATATAGATAGCAAAGGAAACTGTTAAAAAAAAAAAAAACATGGATACCTTAATTTACAATACTGAACCAGATAGCTTTTAAAAAATCTTTAGTTTTATTGGCAAATAGACTGGCGAGTATCTAGTAGCAAGAACTTAGCTAAATACGGCTTATCTTTTAAAATTGTGTGTATTTGGTTCCTTCTTTGTAGGTAGGGATGCCTGCTAAATATCTCTCTGCCTGAAACTACGGATAGCTCTGACTCACTGGCAGTGGTTTGCTGCAAGTAACTGTAAATAGTAGGGGTGTTTGGGGAATGAAGGAAATGTTCTTGATTTTGGAATTTTGTAAGCTTGATTTCTCTGCGTCTGAATATTGCTTCCGAGATTAGGTTGATCAAGGGCTTTGCAGGAAAGCTCTATCATATCAGCCTAAGTGATGAACATGTCCCCCTGGCTCCTTGCTTGTGTGGCTCTGAATTTTTGTTCTTCTATGAAAAATAAAATCGCAGCCTCCAAACAAAGAAGGTCATGTGAAGAACATGCTCAGCTGATACGTTTGATGAAACGGTTCTCTTAGGAGCACCAGTCCTATAGCTAGAGGCAGCATCGTGGTGTTGGTGCTGCCGTTGACCCCGGAGCCAGCAGCCCTGCCAGGCCCTGCTCTGCGTTTCAGGTATTCTCCTTATTCCAGCACAGCTGGACAGCTGCAGCAGTAGGATGTCTGCCACTGGCACCGAACAATCTCTTCCGGTGTTAAATTCTCATATGTAAATATTGCCTTTTCTATGATGGTGAAATAATGCTCGTGCATGTGCTCTGTGGCAGCCCCAAGCTTGCAGTTGCCCTGTAGTTATAATATCAAGGGCAGAGGAGGAGGATGTGGGATGAGAAAGTGACAGAGTCCCTGCAGATGAGCAGCGACAGTGCTTTCATTTCACTGATCAGGCAGGTCTATTTTAAAACAAAAATTAAGGGGCAGGAGGGAGAAGGAGCCGTGTTCCCTAAGGCCTCTTCGGGCTCACAAAATGGCGCTGCGCTGAGGTGTACTACTTGTGTAAAAATTAACTGTCTGTGAGGTATTAGATAGCAGGGCACTTAGTTTTATTGAGCTGGCTCACCTGGTGCCCGGTGGTGGCCTGAGCTGGATTTCCTCTGTGTGGCTGTCCCCACGCGGGCGTCCCCGTTCCCTCGGGCAGCGCCTGTTGGCGTTCACTGCATCTTGGCTCGCGCTACATTTTGGAGCTGCCAAGGTCAAGGCTGTGGTTGCTTTTTGACCTTAATGTTGGTTTATTTGTTGCTGTGCTATAAACCATGTGAAAGCTTTGCTATGCCACTTTATGGGGTCTTTATTTCTATGCTTTAACCCCCCAGTACCCTAAAAAATCAGGCAGATTTTATAGGACTTGTTTTTGCCCCATGTTTTGTGACTTTATTTTTCTCTTGTAACTGATAACAAATTAAAAACACTGGCAGAGAGAGATCTGTGATGCAGGACGTGCAGCACACATTCCCTGAATCTTCTGTCTGAAGTATTCAGATTGGCATGAGTGCCAGCCATTCAACTTGTGCATGCCTGAAAATGCTGTCAAAACTTGTGAACAAAAGAAGAGCAGGCCCCGGCAAATGTTTTACAGCAGGAAGAGAGGTGATGGTATCTATGCTTATGAGCCAGATAACTCTGTTCTTTACAGCCTGCACTGAAAACATTTTCAGAATTTAATTTCAGCTTTGGCCTTGCACAAAATAATTGGGGGATTCAAACACAAGAAATGAATTAGCATAAAAACAAGATTCGCGTTAGTGGCTAGGAAACCTTCCCTCCATGCAGGACTCCACTAGAAACCACCTCCAAACCTGAATTCAGAGTGAGGCTCCAGGGTGCAAGTTGGCCACGGAGGTCACAGCTGCTTGCGATCCTGCATTGAATGCCTGGGTGCTTCCTTTTCTTCCCAACACTGAGCAGTGCCGTCTGACTTGGAAACGAGCTGAGGGTGATTCCTTGGTCCTGTGAAATGCTGATACTGGCCGTGCTGTAGACAATGTGGTTTACTTGAGGAAAATGCTAGTGGTAGCTGTACCTGAATATAGATCGAGCAGCTCTGCAGACTAGGGCCCTTGTAATGGGTAACTGGCATTTTCTATGATCTTACTTCGTTTATTTGATTTTTTTCAATGCATTGGTTTAATTATCTGTTTATGTTTGATACTTGTATTGTTTATATGCATAAGGAAATAGTTGCATCCTTATTCATTACAGAAAAATAATGTATTTAAAAATATATATTTGTTTCTTAATTCTTTTGTGGAGAGGATTGTTGAGGAGGTGTTTACATGTCTCTCTAGCATTTAATCGTGGCAAGGAGAATAATTCTGCACAAGATAGAATCTGCATTTCCTTTTCAAGGCAGCGTTGACAAAGAGCTTGGATGCAGGGAAGGAGATTGCTCTGCTTAGATTAGAGATGCTGCCGATGCTGTTTGAAGTTAAGCTCGGAGGTGGGAGATGAGCTGGTTCCCCCCAGACTTTGTGTCGCACAGGCTTCATGCGTGCGTAAAGTGAGCGGACAGAAGTGTTGGAAGGTCTCAGAGAATAATTGGAGGGTGTCCAAGCAGGTGTGGCTGTTAGTTTTTCTCTGTGCAATATTTGAACTGCAAAAATGACTGCGCAGTAGCATTTGGCTGCGTGTTGGCAAGAGCACGGAGCGATTACGGATGTAGCTGTTCCACTGAGGTTCCTGGCAAGTCCCCAGTCACCAAGCACCAGCATTAAAACAAGGCTCTGATAAGAGGACAAGGGGTTTACTTGTCTGAACTTTTGAGATGAACAGATTAGCACATAGTGCTTGCTGAGGTCACTAACTTAGACATGCGTGCTTGTAAAGAAGAGGTGCAAATGTTCAGATGGGAACCTATTTTATATCCCTGGCATTTTCAGTGGTGTTCAGATTCCTGCTTTTTGTTCATTTAAAATAGACTTATGAAAAAGCTTGTAGAATTTTGAGTACTGAGGTACTTCAAAATAATTCTTAGCAACTAGAATCAGTTTGTGCCTCCTTAGTTTTACAAAAATCCTGTTTGTTCTTATCGCTCTGTGGTTGGTTCCCTTTTACCAACAGCCTTTTTGGTTTTGTGGTTGCAAGGTTCGGAGCCTGCATACAGCTGGCACGGCTGTTTCTCTCTAAGTTGTGACTTGTCCTTATTTATCTTCCCAAAAGAGAAGCTGCATCAAAAGTGACTCGAGTAGTGAAAGCATCAAGCATGCGAATCCTCTGAGTGCTTCATAGCACGGGTGCATTTTATTCCTCACAACTGCCCAGTTAGTGAATCCAAACCCAGCATGTTTTGTTTCAGGCCAGGGTAGGGGCTTTAGGAGAGTAATTCCACTTAAGCTTCTGTGCATGTGGATATTGTCCAAACACATTTTCTTCCTGCTGTGGCTGACTCGGCACGTGCTGGGGGGTGGCATAGGACCTCCTGGATTGGGCATTTGATGTGCTAGGAGGGTCGCGTGGGGGCTTAAGCGTAAAGCTTGCTGGGCTAAGCTAGCTCTTTCAAGCTTATATATGAAACAGGAAATATTTTATAGATATCCAAGGCTAAGCTAGTAGCTAAGGTGAGCAGCAGATAGGAGGAATCTGGAATTTGGTCCGTGTTCATGAAAGGCTTCTCTTCATTTAAAAGTGTAGCCTCCCTGTTTGGGAGGTCCATTTTCAAGGAAGTTCTTTTGGTGCGGATTTAAAGCCACACGTACAGTTCACAGAAACTGTTTTTATTATCACTATGACTTTTCCATGTCTTGAGAGTCCCGGTAGCTCCTGAGGGCTCCTCCTGACCTCGCGGTGCTTGTCCAGGCCCGCAGAGACCCCCGTGCGGTGCCGTCCCCGCTCCCCCGAGGGGCTGGTCCCCGAGCCCAGGCCGCCCCGGCCCGCTCACAGGCACCGGCCCGGCTGGGTGCTCCCGGCCCCATGGGGCCCTGTGTTTTTGAAAAGCCATTGGCCTTAATTAACTTACAGTTAATTGAGCAGTTCAGCATTTTTTTTTCTGTATTTCAGTGTTTCATATGAAAACAGATCAGTCTTGCTGCAAACATTTTCCCCTTTGTGATGTTTTCTTTTATTGTTTGATTCATTAAATGCAAAATGTGCTTCAGAGCCTCTAAAAACATACATACATCATTATAATTGTAATTAGCTAATGTTACTTTTTCTAATTATTGTTCAGCAGAAGACTACAACTTAACATAATGACTGAAGCAAGCAGTTAATAATCCGCTTAGCATTTTTCTTTAATCTCTTTTTCTATTTCTATTAAAATTAAATTATCACAACATATAGAATTACACTTAAACGTATTTATCATTCTATATATTTTTTTATTTCCTTTAAGCAAAGTAGCTGTGCTAGAAGGGTATCTGTTCATTGTACCTCTCCTTTTCTCATGTGTTTTTTCACTTAAGGTGGTTGCACATTTTCTATTTTATTATCCAGGCAAACACATCAGTACTGCAGAGGGAGGAAAGTGTGAATCCTCCCTCCTTATCTCTCCAAAATATTGTTTATCATTTTTCTGCGAAAGAACTGAAAGAGTAGCCCTGTTTGCAAGGTTTGATGTGCGTTTGTGCCTTTCCTAAGTAGAAACATACCAGCTGAATCCTGGTTGTGCTGATGAACATGAAAGCACCATCCTTGTGTTGTGGCTATCTTTTCGTATTTGGAGCTTAATCTTCTTTTGCTGGCGCAAATGCAGCTCATCATTTGATGCTGACTGGCAAAATAGCAGTGAGGGAAGGCAGATGGAGATCTCTGGAGTTGTGTGCAGGCTGCAGGCTGTGTTCAGAGCGCCCATCCCGGGGCAGCGGGGCTGCTCCGCCTCGCCGGCGGCCGCAGTGAGACGCTCCGCGCATATGCGCAGCCCAGCCAGGTTGGGCTCCTGGGCTCGTAGCTCCCGAGAGGAACATGTCTCCAGAGCTGGTCTGTACAGGGTAACTATTTTTAAATCCAAATGTAACCTTTCTGAGCATCCTATCTACTCTAAATAACGGCTTTATTGTCTCTGACCCCACTCTACCATGGCTTAACAGCAGGCAGCAGGCTTGGCCTCCTGGTGAGAGCTGGCCTTTGGGTCCTTGTTGGTTTTTGTTTTTCACTAGATGGTCTACCAGAAGTGTGGAGACGAGTAATGTCATCAACACACGTTTGTGATTTATTTTTCTTTTCTGTTTTAGGCCCTCCAAATCACCACAGCCAGTCAACGCTGAGGCCACCTCTCCCTCCTCCTCACAACCATTCCCTGTCCCATCATCACTCATCCGCCAACTCGCTCAACAGGAATTCCCTCACCAACCGCAGGCCCCAGATCCACGCGCCGGCCCCGGCGCCCAACGACCTGGCCACCACCCCCGAGTCCGTGCAGCTCCAGGACAGCTGGGTGCTCAACAGCAACGTGCCGCTGGAGACCAGGTAGGTCGTGTGGTCAGCCACGGGTAGGAGGGTGTCCGTGTGGCTGTCTGAAGTACAGGGGGGCCTTTGAACCAAGTCAAACATTTTATGTGATAACTAAGTAGCCACTTAACTGTGTTGGGGAACAAGACTGAGAGGTGATAAGGTTTTCGGTGTTTGAAATGGACCTATATCTGACTATGCCAGTGCACTGAGGGTTATGTGTTCATGTGCACAAAAAGCGAATTGCCCAGGAGGCAGAAAAACACAAAAGCATTTGGCCAATAAGGAGAGTTTGAACTGGCTTAGTGTCAAGAATGCTTTTCTGCTTCCACAACATGGGGAGCTCTTGCGTTCAGATGTCTTGCAAGTCCCTGATTCGCTCTCTGTTGGAAGATGGACAGTTAGACCTCTCTCTGTTCACCTGTCCCATTTAAAAACTATTATTCATCTTGATGGTTCTTATGCATACACCTAGTGATATTAATATAAAATATTTTACTCACAGACTCCGGGGAACTTGCTTATAAGGTGTATTGACTGTGTGTTGCTGATAAAATATGCATTCTGCTGTTCCTGAAGTAATAAACAGCGACTCATTTGAAATGATGCGTTTTGGGAGATCTTGCAAAACAATAGCAGATTCAAGACTGACAGTACAGTAGTTTTAATTTATATTTCCTCCAGTATGCAAGCTCATTTTAATCTCTTCTGTACATGTTAACAGCTTGATGCCCGGAAGGGCAAACAGGTGCATATAACCTGAAAGGTGCAGCGCTTAGGCCTGCCAAATAAATGAGTGAATGAATTTCTGACAAACTGCAGTTCTGGATGTTCTGTTTTGCTGCCAGCTGGGATATGGAGTGCTCAGCGTATTTAACTAGTGCTTTAAATAGCAGAGCTGATCTCCCAGAAATTGCAATTAGCCCTTGTGATGCTGTTTACAGGAGCAAGCGTCCCCGCTCACGGGAGCGTGCCGTCATCTCGCCGTTCTGCCTGCGCCGTTGGGGAGCGCCAAGCCGTGCCACGCGCTCCTGAGAATATCAGTGAGCAGAAATGTGAATACCTCCAGGCTGCCCTCTCTCATTAATGGAGTGGAAAGTTATTTTATTCTAGAAAATGAAGTGTAAAGGAAAATGAAGGTGACAAAAGTGGACAGGGTAATAGAATGGTCTTGCTTGCCTGCATAGCTATAAACAGAATATAGATCAAGAGAAGCTGGGCTGCTTGTAGCACTGACTCTTACACTGGTTTTAATTGCTTGATTGCCACCGCCTCCGAGATGCTGTGTTTGAATTAGACTCTTCTGGGAAGTCAGGTTTGCTGTGCCACGTTGTGCACAGTGTGTCAGGCCTATCCTGAGGGGAGGCTGGAAGAAGGTGCAAGCCTGAAATTTCCAAAAAGAGAGCGGAAAGGAATTATGAATTTCAAAGGCTTACGAGCTAATTTGGGCCAAAAAATATTGGGGTGTGAAGCAGTGTTAATTGCTGCTTCTGTGGAGAGGATCTGCTGCTACTAGAGATTTAAGTTTTGGCACCCTTAATTTGGTATTTATTATTAAGAACTGCAAAATATGAAAATGTTGGGTCTGTTCAGTCTGGACCAGTTGTCACTGCATAGTTCGTTGCCCAAGATAAGAATGGATACTCTTGATTCCCATCTAAATTAAGTCTTTACTGATACTTGACAATCTGTTTTCATATGAAGCTGCTCTTGGATGCAGGAGTATCTGAAATATGTCAGTTCTGAGATTGTGCCATTTTACCAGTCCTTGGTAGAAAAGGAATTCCTTGCGATATTTGAAAATGAATCTTTATCATAGTATTAGCTTCCCCAGAAACAGAGCCCTCGTGCTTTTATTTTAAATTTCTGATTTTGTGCTTACTGAGGAAACTAGACAGTTCAATTACAAAGTAAGATCATCTTATTTTCTATTTTTTTGTGGTAAAATCTCAGGCAATACGTATGTGTTTTGATGGCAAAAGATTGCTTTGCATGAGCTCTGATTTTTGGATGCTGTGCAATATCAGCTGTTAGTTCAAGGTTTTCTGTAAGTTTTGCATAGTCAAGCATTAAGATATTAGCAAGCATCCTCTCACAGAGTTGTGTTCTAAGAAAAAACAAGTCCAAAGAAGCTTTGGGATTGAGTTTTCTTCTTTTTTTTTTTTTGAAATTACTCACCTCTTAAGACTTCATGACAAGTTATATTGGAAGAATATTAACTGAAATGATGATGATCATGTCTTGTTTTTCTGATATTCAGTTTTACTAAAATTGAGGCCTGCAGAATCATTCAAGACTTTGAGAATTGCCCTGTAATTCTTTCACCTTTTGTATAACTGGCATTTCCTCTAAATTCCTACGACAAGCTGCAGAAATGAATGAGGCCTTTTGGCTGACTTGATAGTTGAGCCTCTATTTTATAGCTCTGCCCTTGATGCAACGCACTGTCCCCTCTTGCGCTACCTCTTTGCGCAGCCCTGCGTGTTAGTTTGTTTCTTGCCATCAGTTTATTCATCTCACGAGCAGAGCTGCTCCGTAGGCAGAGTTGCTGCTGACAGCGCCAGCTTTTATTAGGAAAGGGAGTTTGGCAACTTTTGTTTTTCACTTTTCACTTACTTGCAGTAGATTCTTCTCCCATATCTGCATTTTGGTGTTTGCTGGTATTTGCATGTTGGCATTTGCTGGTAGGAATTGTTTTCCCCTCCTTCTTTCCTTCCCAGTTTTAGGCAGTTCAGGCTGAATCTCTAGACTGTGTAGGAGACAAGAGTCTCTTCCTGGCTGTTGTTCCAATATTGATTAGGGGGAGAGGGGAATAATCAGAATTTTAATTTCCTTTTGATGTGAAGTAAGTTTGTTTTTAATTGAAAAGAAAATAATTCAATGAAATGCTCATTTTTTAATAACTTCTTAGGCTAAAAATAAGTTAGTTTCAAGTCACTGTATGCAAAACTCACAGGTGTCCTGCCTTGTTGCTTCAACATAGTATCTGGAAGCACGAATGTGAAATGTCAGACCATACGCATTTACATGTATAAGTATATAAAAATAAATTAGGAAGTTAGCAATCACTATGATGGGAGTGTTTAAAAGACTGTGTTGGGGAGGAGTCCTGGGGTGAGCCCTGGACAGGCATCCTTTGGCTTATTCTGGTTCCAGCAAATACATCTCCTGCTTTTCCTGCAGGATTACTTTGGTTTCCCAGGCATGCATCTGTCCTGCCTGCTCTGCATCTTTGCTTGCAGATGTTGTTGCTTGCACATGTATTTTTTTAATATGCCTTTCTCAAGCAGCTGTAGCACCAGTCTCCATTTACCCCTTTGCAGTTCTGCTTTTTTATGTAATTACACTTGGCTGTATTGCAGTAGCTGGTTGCTATTAGCAGAGTTGCAATATTACCTAACGTGCAGTGGTGCTAGTTATGCTGTTTTAGTGTCCTTAGGTCTGATTCAAGGCAAACTACTATTGATTATATCAGTCTGCTGCTTCTTTCTGGGCACAACAAGCCTCTGGTTTAGCTGCCTAGTTGTTCTGTTTTCTTTGAAAACGAGTCTGTAATAGAAGGGCTGAATTATTCTGAGAGAGGTACAAACGCATCAGCGTAACATGCGGCGCTGCCCCTTCTGTGCTTCGTTTCTGCAGTACTTGGCTGCTTTACCTTTCAGCTCCGAGCTGCCGTTTAATGCTCTTTAGCTTTTATTGTCCTCCCGCAGTCTGTTTTGAAGCATCTCCTCCTCCTCCTTCCCAGGGCGCCGCTTTCTGCGCTTCCCGCTTCCGAGACGCTCCTTTATGGCTCCTTTAACCACGGCTTCTTGCGCGGGTGAATGACGGCCGAGCACGGAGCACGCGGCACGGCCGAGGCTCCGCTCCGGGCGCTGCCCGAGCCGGCGCTGCTGCGGGAGCCGCACGCAGGGCACCCTGCGGACGCCAGGCACAAGGGACTGACTCGGAAACGAGGATAACTCGGCACTTAAACTCAGGGATGCTCGTTTTTCTGGGTCGATGTTTGTCTGAGGTTGCCTCGTGGACTAATGCTGCTTCCTGTGCTCTGTGCTGGTACAAATTTAGCTGGGACCTTTGCAGTCAATAACACTGAATTTGGGGGGAGGGGGAACAAAATATCAAAGTAGCCTCATTCTTCATAAAAATATTCTTAAGCACGGTGTTATAAGATAACTTTTGTGTGCATGTTAGCGCTTTTCTGTTTATGGTTTCTTTGAACTTGCTCACAAAGATTTGTTATTAGGCTTGAGTGTAGCATATTACATGCTAGCATTTCTCTTGTGTTTTAGTGGAAAGGATGATGGTGACTTTTGCTAATTATAAAACTCAGATTTCCTTAGAAGTTCTTGTGGGCTGTAGTATAAGGGTAATGGCCCAAGATTTGGGCTTATTTCCAAAATGGAGCGATCTCTTCAGATCAGCTTTAACAAAATGTTGTTGTTCAAAATATTAGCTTGATCCTAGGGTTCAGTGCAGACTTTTTTGCACGTCTGATTCCAAGGGCTCAGGGGTGAGCCTGAGGAGAGGAATCTAGGCCGAACGGAGCTGCGAGGCTGATGGAGGAAGCAGCCCTGAGCTGCATGCTCCAGTTCTCAGCAGTGCGGTCCAGGGCCGCGCGGAGCAGCAAAATGTCCGTGTCGGCACTCGTGCAGCTGCAGCCTCAAGGCTGGGACGGGAGGAATATGGACCATAGCGCCTGTGCTGTCTGGAGCTGTCATGGCCAAAGAGCCAACAGAGTACATGAAGTCTTAGTACTTGGATTTTAGTGCAGATTTTAGCTTTTTGGATTTTAGCTTTTTGCGTTTTGGGGTTTTTTGTTTGTTTGTTTTGTTTTTGTTTTTTTGGTTTTTTTTTTCCAAGAGAAGCCACTTAAATACCTGACATTTTGCTAATACTAAATTCATTTATTCTGTATTGGTATGTCCAGCTGCTTTGGACCTGAGTAGGTAACGTTGGAGTTGCTGAATATGTGGAGACTCCAAATTTAAGCTGCTCTTTTCAATAATCTGTTCGAATAACGTCCCCGTATTTTGATATCTCGACACATGATGCAAAATGTTCTGGAATAGAATAGTTGGATCAAACTTTCCCTTTGTTAAGGCAGATTTCTAGGATATATTTGGCAGAGCAAACAGCACAATACTGCTTTAAACAGTGGAATAACTTCTCACTCTAATTTTGCTTTTTCTTACATGGTCTTCACTTACAACCTACTTAAACAGCAAAACTAGAGGCTATAGCTATCTATGCTATAGCAGCATGAGGGCTCAGCTCCTTCAAGATCAAGCTCCTTCATTCCCCTGTTTTCCTGAATAACACCTAAAGAGCAGTCCTGCATGTGAAGGTTATTTGAAGGGGCACGTAAGTGGGGTCCGCACAGGTAGATTCTCCATCTTTCTAAAACCAAAAGCATTTTAAAGAGTCAAGTAATGTACAGCCAGAAGCATCCCCAGGGACTTCTTGCAGATTTTGGTCATGTACTTGGAGGAATCCCAGAAACACTGTAGAAAGGTCATTTTTAGCAGACTACTGTATTGCTGTTTTCCTAACAGATGTAGGCTCTGAGAGGAATAGGGTGGAGAAAAACATTACAAAAGCAGGATAAGGTAGTGATGATTCTGAAATTCAGTCTAGATGTATTCCTGCTCATGTACACATATGCTTGTAGTTTTTCTAGATTGTTAATAATTGCATATTTTCATGATTTTGTTGATTTACATCAGGATTTTAAGTTTTGGGTTGTGAAGACTGAGTGGAAATGTGACTGCCTGGAAGAGTCATGGTGGCATTTATTAGTTAAAAAAAAAAAACAAAACTGATGTACCATGGGTTTGTATTTTTGTTAAATTTGTATGTAAACTGATTGCAAAATTTTTGATTGCAAAAATCAGGGAGGCTTGAGTTTATTATTATACAGTTTTATTACTTGTGGAATTTAAATTGCTTATTAATTTAGCCTCTTTGCTAGTGTTTCTTCTTTACTTTCACTTAAGCAAGTAGTTGAATTAAGGGAAAGTGAAAAGCTTACGTGTGCCTTTTATAATAAAGAAATATTCTGAAATTTACTTCATTAATTGATGCAGAGAGCTAAAAATTAAAGGACATTTTAAATATTGTTGTCATTACCATCATTAGAGGAATAACATATGTAGGCAAGAACGCATTTCCACTGCACGAGGCAATATCCTTGTCAGCACTGGGGTGCAGAAGGCACCGAGCCTTTCCACTGCAACAGGCGAAGGTTTTGTGGTCTGAGCTGCTCAACGGCTGCCTTAGCCCCTCTCCCGCTTAGCGTAAGGGCGGACACAGAGTAACTGGCGTGTTAGCTTGGCTTAAGTGCAGATTCACCTGACACAAACCCAGAGAAGCCGTTGACATCCCTTTGTGGGTCACATCGTCCAAGGATCTTTAGCTGGGCTCAGGAGGCCCTGGGGGGAGGGTGTGCGTAATGTAAAGTGTGAAGCAATTCCCTGTTGGTGACCCCTGCCAAAGCTCGCTGGGGTTTAGGCGGGTGGGCTGAGCGGCAGGGGGTTTGAGCGGATGGGCTCGGTGCATCCTTACTAGCGTGCCTGTGTTTGCCCTTTCAGATTTTGGGCCTTCCCATGTTGGTGTTGTCCCTGGGGAATTCTTGAGTGACTAGCGGTCCCCGGATCAACAATCCTTGCCCTTTCCAGGTTTTATTCCATCTTCCTCACAACTCTTCATGCCAACCTGGCAGCTCTGAGGGGCTGGGCCGCGGTTTTGCCAACCAGCCGAGGTGGTGGCGGCAGCTGAGGCGGAGGCTGGGGAGGGAGAGGGCTGCAACCCCCTGGCCAGCAGTGTGGGGATGAGCACATTGCAGGTTGTTCCGCACAAAGGGACACGCTTGGGACAGCACAGAGCTCGTGCAGCTGGGCACCGACACAGGCACCTGCTGGGCACCTGCCCTTTTCCTTGGGGACAGGCCCGCCTGGCGCGTCTGAGCGAAGGCTTCACAGTGCGTGTGGAAATGAGTCTGCCGAGTAGAGGCTGTTTTACATTTGTAGCAGCTCTCTTGGATAGTCTTGAAAGAACGAGGCGTGTTGTAGGGCAAGACCTGCTCTGGCGCAGCAGCAAACTCCGACTCCCTCTTCTGGCATCGCTCAGTGCCTTTGGTTATTAGGTTGTGTCTCTGGGAACCTGTCTTATACCCCAGGAAATGATAGCTCAGACTTTCTTTCTGTTTATTATGTGGACAAATAGACAAAGATATTCCTTTTGATAATTAATAATTGATTAATATATATTCATAGCTCCCAATGGATCACAAATATTTTTATAAAAATACTGATCAGTTAAGTTACATAAATGAACTCAATTGCACTAAAATCTTTATCTAAATCTAAAAGGTATTTCTTTAAAGAGGCTTGCCATAAAAAGTGGCTGCCACTGGAAAATTTGGCACAAGCATGGATTGTGATTAGCCAAGCTGTCTTCCTCCTCCAGTGCTTTTTTTTCCCCTATTGATCATTAATGCATTACCGTTATTGAGGACTTGTCATACTTAAAACACGATATTTGGAATTTTCTGTGATCAGCCTCCAAAAATACTATGCCCTGCTGCATGCCACGGCAGCCAAGAGAACAGTAAACTCTCACATCAAAAGGAGCCCTCAGATGGGTAAAGCTGGCTGCTCATCCTGCATGCTCTGCCAGAACCTGGCAGCAAAACATGCTATTAAATCCCATTTGGGGAAAGACTGAGAGACACTTAAGCAGGTAACCAAGTCTTGCATCAATCACCTGCTCAGAGTTCATTCTCTTATGCATAAAAGGCATAAGAATAGTTCAGAGTTCCCTTTAATCTTGTTTTCTTTTGTGTGAAAATTAGAAAACTGACATGAAATTTCACTCTCTGAATTTGGCAGCCACTTTCCATTTTCTATTGACATAAATGAATCGTAGCCACTGCTTTGGAGAAGGACTTGGAGGACAACAAAAGATATATTTTCACTGAGAAGCCAGCATGTTGTGCTCCATATTTCATTATATTTTCTTACTCTGTGAATAAATGTCTCCGAAAATTACAGACAAATATGACTTTACTACAGTTTAAGGATCATTTGTAAGAGTTAGCACCTATAAACTGAGCTGATAACTACTCTTAGGGTCTTTTTTCTGTTTAGTAATTACTATTAACATTTAAGTATTACAGCTCTCTATTTTTCATTTTTCATAAAAACTATGTTTAGGATAGGATGAGAAGGAAAGAAGCAGTTTCTTTTATAGAGTATTGTTTTTCCTTTCTATTACAATTTTACATCACAAAAATGATTTATTTTCCCCCTGCCCCGTCATCTGATCCTTACAGTGTGCTGCCAGGGCAATAGGGCCAGAAAGGAGAAAAAATATATATTTTCCCCGAGAATATGGGAATTAGTAAAGTCTCCTTCAGACCATGTTCCCCGAACACGAGAAGTCCTCTTTTCCTGTGGGGAAAAATAAATGCTATGGGGAACGTGGAATTAATGGCAAACAAAACCTACAAACTCGAGCTTCTTTGGTTCGCCATGGGTTGGCCACACCGTGGGCAGGTCTCCCTGTGCAAGCTCCGCTGCTGCAGGTGTCACCTTCCCCGGGGACGTGGGGCTGAAGCGCTGCCTGTCGCGGCGAGGCCGCTCACCGCAGCCTGCGCCTCCTCGGCAGGCCCTGCCGCCACCACGGAGGCTGCTGCCCTTGGCCGCCCGCGCTGCAGGGCACGGCCGAGAGCAGCAGAATGTTGGGTTTTTTTCTGGGAGCAGCGCGCAGAGTATTTCCATAGCTTTGGGGACATTTAGTCATTGCATGCACACAATCATACTCTGCTGTTTGCCAGTCAGTATAAGGATGTCTTCATGATGCACAAAATATTAGAGACTGGGACTAAGACTTAGTGACTTTGCCTCCTGTTCTTCAAATGTAAATTTAGTCCCAAACTGAACACCTAAATCTCAGATCAGTCTACATTCAAGTATTCGATCTCAATCCAAATCCAATTATAAGATGCAGAATGTGTTTTTCTTCATAGTGCTTGATAGGGGAATAGGTAATACATCAAGTGATCTATTTAATTCTAATATGGAATCTATTTGAAGTTAACTGCATGGATATAAATCAGATCATTTCTTTTAATAAGCAGTCACTGTGCGATATCTCCCAGTCTTATGGCTGTGAGACTGTAATTAATGTAGATAAATGCTCATCTGCTCTCTGTGCAGCTTGAGTCCACAGACGGTTGCTTGTGGCAGAGCACTGCAAATCCCATATAGAAACATAGCTATAGACCATTGGGTTTATGGAAAGGGTTGAGACAAGTCAATTTATTTCTATTTGAAGCTGAATCTGGACTTAAAAATCTGGACGTTCCAAGCATTTTGTCCATTATGTTCTTAGTTTTACTCATCTCCTACTATAATTTAGAGTATTTCTGCTCATCTGCTCTCCAGTTTCTGAACAGAATGCCAGGTTCCCAAAATGATTTGGTGGTGAGTGTTAAACATATCTTTAGTTATATAATTTTCCTATAACTTCTGATGACCTAATGACTGTACCTGACATGATGCAGCGTCTTCAGATGGCAGAAGTCTTCCAGCAGAGTCAGTAAACTTGCAGCTTTCGAAATAGGACTTGCATGTGTGACAAAATTCAGAGTTTTTCCCTCAATATTTTTCCCTCTTTCTTCTTCTGGGAATGACACAATTCCATGCATCATTTCAGGCAGCCTTTTCTGCTCTGTGAAGTTGTAAGCAGTGTTAGCAATATAAGAGAGGTCATGTTTGCATGTATAAGTATTATGGTTTCCTTTATATTCTTCATATATCTCCAAGTGAATCATAGCAGAAGTCTTATTTTTTGCTTCATGTTCCACGTGAAACGGGCTATGATTGGCATGTTCTATTGAAACATTTCGAGATCCTCATTAATTCAATTTTAATGGGAACAGAGTTCCGTTAGATATCTGAGTTTACTTGAACAATGCTTTATATTAAAACTTTTGTTGGTGCTGTAGCTGCCTCCTCAGCTAAAGAGGACATAAAATTCGTGGGTTAAAAACCTTAATGTTTCAGACAAAGACAGTGCTAAGGACTGCAATTTTCCCATTCCATCCTCTAAAACCTGCTTTGGGACTGAGAGAAAGAGCCATAAGAAGAGTTTGTTGCAGACCCTTAAGCCCCAGCCTGAAAGGGCTGTCAAAGGCATGAGATTTATGGGGAGCGGCAGGGCAGGGGCCCAGGCGCCCTCGCAGGAGCGTGAGAAATGAGGCTGCGTTAGAGCTCTCTGCAGCAAACGTGGCGCTCCCTCCTCCCCCCGTCCTTCCGTGTGCTCCGGGTGCCTCGGTCCCCGCTGCTGTCCCCGCGCTGGGGAGCCGGCAGCAAGGGCTGGTGCTGGCCCTGCTGACACACGTTAATCACGTGTTAATCAGACAGCAGGAGCAGAAACGGCAATAGATCTAGCGTCACACAACCAGCCTGATGATGGCCCTGCCTCTTCCCCACTAGCGGTTTTAGTTGAATCATTGCAGTGTCAAAATAAGTGATTCTTAATGTTTGTTAATGGTCTTGGTTAATGACTGCATAAAAAAGCAGATTTTCAGGGACCGTCTTCAAATGTGAATGTTTAATCATAGAACTGGGAAGCCAGGCAGCCTTCCTTCTCCTGCCTGCCTGCGAAGCCTGTGCAATTTAATGTGCTCTGGGCTTTATTTCAGAACAAATGCTCTAATACTGCTCAGAGTCAATGCCAGGGTGCTGCATTGTAAGTGTGAAGTAAGCTGTGTGCATAGAAGGGTCCACGTTGCCTGGTGAGGGGATGGAAAACATACTTAGGAAATGCATTTCACTTGCAAACTTTAGAATTATTATTGTAATAAACAGTGACTAAAATTGATTTTAAAGTTCTAACAGGTGTTTTGAGAGCGACCTTCATTCTGATACTTTGAAGAAAATAATTTAACGTTATTATATCTGAAATAAGACTTTTTTTCTCAAGACTGTAATTTTGGCTTTACAGATTACTGAGTATTTGCCATCTCATTGATTCCAGGGAACACTCGTTATTTTTCCAAACGATAAGGTGTTAGAGTATGGGATGGACCTCGAAAGGTCTTGTGTCTCAAAGCAGCAGCAGCTTTATCTGAATTATCCCCCAAACCTACTTCTTAACATCTCCAGCATTAAAGCACGTGCAGCATTCAGATTACCTGGTACTTAAATATCTATGCAGTTCAAGATGTCTTTCCTCTGATTTCTAAATGAAGTTTTCCCTGCTGAAACTTAGGTCCACTGCTACTGTTCCCAACCAAAATGGACATTTCTCTCTCTCTCCCTCTTCTGCTGTTCCCTGCTTCTCCTTCCTTCCCTTTTCTTTATTTTTCACAGTATGACAGACTTACCTGTGTTGAGTTCAGTACCTGCTCTAACCTCCACGTGTTTTTTGATTGTTTCTTTGCTTTTTTCCCAGAAATGATGCCTAGATGTTTTTTTCCTTCTGGTGTCTGTGTAGCTGATTACTCCCCCACTTGGTGATGATTTCTCTTTTTCTATTTCTACTTTTTCTTTTTTTCAGAACTGCGCCTATGTATTCCTTTCTTGGATTGGTTTCGTGTACAGATTTATTAGCTGCCTTCCTATCCCACTGACCAAGTAATTAATGAAAATATTGCTCAGTGCAGTTCTGTGCTGCACCATTCTTTCCATTTGCCAGTGTTTGAACTATCGATGTATTAATATTGACTCAGTCTCGCTGATCCAGACAGTTCCAGCCTGCCTCCCTGAAGACGGCCGCCTTTATTCTGTGCCTCTCTCTCCATACTTTACCAGGAACAGGCTTGTAGTCACTGGCTCGTAGTCGCTTCTGACCATGAAGAGTTAACGGAGAGGAGCCAGTCTTCTCTTCTGCTTTCTCCATTTTCTGTATCCGAATGCTGGCAGGGTTTTATGAGAATTTATCCCTAGTATGTGTTCTCCCTTGTTTTTTTCCTCACAAATGCCTGGGCAGTCCTCTTTGTCTGCTGAGTTGTTTCTGCTGATGCTTTTGTTGATTTTTTTCAGGTGGCCAAATCAAACCTCAATATCATTTAAAAAAAAAAGGGGGGGGGGGGGGCAAAAATCTTTCTCATACTGTACTAAAGTGCCTCTCAGCATGTTTTTTTCCTGGCAGCTTTTACCAAAAGTATTAATGAGAATACAGATTTTTTGATCTTGGAGTACTTATTGGAGTACAAGGAGATCCTCTGCACCTGTAAGCTCAGCAGGGATGCTTTCTATAAAGTTAAAGAGTTCTATTAAACTAATAAACATCTGGGTATTTTGTAATTTAATCAGTTATTTTATCCTAATCAAGTAGAAGCAAATAAGCACCAATTGTCCCGTTGCTTCTGAATGTGAGCTCTGCTGCTAGGTTGCTCCTACTCCTTACAGGTGCATCTCAACAGCTGTGAAAAGACCCTTAATGGGCCAGAGGGGCTTTGTAGTGAATATCTGGTCAAGTTTGATCAAATTACAGAAAGGCTTGAAAAGATATTCTGACAAAATTAAAACTGCTTCTTAAAGAATCGTATAAACTGTACACACCTTATTGCTTTAGTGACAGTATTATGCTCTAGTGCTAAAAGATTTTGAGTTTTCAGCTCCTTATTTCTTCATACAAAACTCTCTTTGTTGAGTTTAAGACACTACAGCAGCTGGGGAGGCACGGGATATATCCTCACCTCTCTTCTCTTCCCACAGAACTTCCCACTTTGAGCTGTGTTTCACTTTTGTTTTACAGGCATTTCTTGTTCAAGACTTCTTCTGGAACCACTCCACTCTTCAGTAGCTCTTCCCCGGGTTACCCGTTGACCTCAGGAACAGTTTACACTCCACCTCCCAGACTGTTACCTAGAAATACTTTCTCCAGGAATGCGTTCAAGCTGAAAAAGCCCTCCAAGTACTGCAGCTGGAAATGCGCTGCCTTGTCTGCAATCGCCGCTGCAGTGCTGCTTGCCATCCTCCTAGCTTATTTCATAGGTAAGGCCATTTTCTCTGTCTAATCACATTGGTTTTGTTTAGGCTATGTCAGCAAATCAAGACTCAGCAGGTAAAAGGATGCTTCCTTTTTTTTTTCATGCCTTTGTTTTCTTAGTATGGGGGAGGAAAAAAAATAAAACTAATATTCTTTCTACCAGTTGACCAGAAAAAAATATTTTCAAGTCCTGCTCACTGGCATTGTGGAAGTAAGAGCAAGAGTGATTCCGATCCTTCGGGATGCAGTGTTAACTTTAAGTGTCAGATATGCATATCTCATCTTTGTTCATCCAAACAGAGCTTGAAATAATGATTTTTGTGATATCCTACCATACATTTTAAAAATACTTGAAAAAAATGTGATAGGTAGTGGACTAACGTCTGTGCTGGAAATTACTTGGGTCTGAACTCAGATATTGCTATAACTTTTTGCACTGAGAGAAAAACAAATTCATTTTGATGAACAGTAAATGTATCTTTACATGCCTAAATTGCTATTGGTGTTAAATCTGAATAGTGGCTATCCCATTTGGTGTACTAGTTTCCATGTTCCACTCATACTTAGTAGTCTGTAGACACAAATATAGAAGGAATTAGAATTTGCACTTAGTTCTTGTAACCAATATATTAATAAGGAGCATGTTATGCTTAATTAATGTCATTAATAATGATCATGTTATAATTCAGTCTGTGGTCTTTTGAGGATTTTTTGCACATGCTGCTGTTTTTTTTTGTTTTGTTTTTTGTTTTCTATCATCTTGTGAGAGCTTTTTCTAAGTGCCTACAGAAATTAGCTGGGCATTTTGTACCTTTTACAGAGCCCTCGACAATAGCTAACTGGTAATGTCAGTCTGTACAAGCTCTCTAGCTTCCCTGGATGATTTGCAGCATTATGGTAGCTTGTCCATATCTCATGTCGATACTTGCCAGACATGTTATAGTTGGTTTTTAGTTCATCCCTGAATCTGTTTGTGCTGATATTTATTTGTTAACTGCTATAATCAGCTAGGCTCATACATAGGGCTAGAAAGCCCAAAAAAATGCACTGAATTTTCTCCCTGTTAATAATCTGCTTGGATGGTATCTGCCCCTTCATCCAGTCTCGCGGCTGGTAGCCTGGGAGAGAGAAATATTCTGCAGAACTTTATTTGGGAATTAAAAAGAAGCAAAACAGCAGAGGGTAGGCTAGCATCTGCATCACAGACTACCCCTGCCTGTTCTTTGAAGGATTAATGTCTGGGATTCAAATCGATGAGCAAAGGCTTTGTGTGGCCAGGGTGGCCTTGACTGTGGAGGGAATGCAAGGCGGAAGACCAGGTCGGGTTGCGTCTCTCCATATCAAGAGAAAAATTCGTTTGGTCCCATAAAATGTGACTCTACGGAGTAGACACTGCTTTCTAAAGAAACCTCCTTCTCTGCAGTAGCGAGCTTCCCTACATGATCAATATCTAATGGGAGTGAGCGAGCGCAGCCCAGCTGCTCTCCTGCTGCAGTCTGCCTAGGCCAGTGCCCTGCAGGACCCGGCCCCGAGGAACCGCTGGGAGCCTTGCACCAGCAGCCCCTTCCTTCCATAGATAAAGAAATAGATGGGAAAGCTCATGATTTATTGAACTTGGCAGTCACCATACAGTAGCTCCCTTTCAGAGTGCTTATGCACATGGGAAGCTATATGTTGCAAGTAAATATTTTAATCATGTACATAACTTGGAAATGGTGCATTATAAAACACAGTTTTTTGTGGTATTTACATTACTGGAAGCTAAAGCAAAGCTTTGCGCTTTCTACAGCTTTGTAGCGTTTCCTTTTCTTACTGTTTATGACAAGACATACTTTAGGGCAATGCATTGCTCTTGAATAATTAACAAAAGATCTATCGCTTCAAATAACAACATAAGAGAGCGCTTTGGAGAGATGTTTTGGTGGTTGTCTTTGCTGACTTGAGAATGAGGAGCGTGTGGGGATTTGGCTAGTGAGCAGGAGAAAGCAGGGCTTGGAAAGCAAGTGTTGGCTCAAGGATTAGGTAATGAGAGCTGACAAGCCTCACAGCATACAAAGTAAAGACTAAGTACTTTGAAGAGTAGCTGTCAAAACCAGAAAATAGGTACAGTTAATCCTGTGGATATATTTGATGGATCCACTGTGATCATAACTTAAAGGGTTGGAGATAGAAAAGAAAGAAAACTAAAAAGAAGTTCCATGGCCTTAGGCACATAGGAAGACCACAAAAGAAAAAGGGACATGATTCGGCTGAAGGGGAAGGGAGAGCTGTTCACGTAAGCAGGCGAGCTGCTAGTCTTGGGATGAAGAAGGCTGTAGTTTGAGTTCCCTCAACATCAAGACGTGCTGGCTGAAGCGCTCGAGTCCCTATAGCAGAAATCTCTCCTCATGGATTTTACTGTCAGTCCTCCAGGAATGGGAGCATTTTGAAGGCGCTGTCATGTTTTTCTGCCATGCAAGTCCACAGAGAACAATGTCTTCCTCCCTGCCTTTGCAGAGGGTATGTGATCAAGGTTACATATGTTAAAAGTCATAGTTGCAGGAAAAAAAAATCATCCAAATGGGTGACAAATGGTTTGCTATTAGGTTTGTGAATGCTCTATGATCTGTGAAGATCTTAGCAGTGCTAGCAAAGACTATTGCAGGGCGAAATGAAAATGCAGTGTTGGCAGCCATAAAGTAAATTACATTGAAGAATTAATTCAACATTTTCATAGACTTTAGAGGTTCAAAATGAATTGTCCTGTTATAACAAAGATGCGGGTATCAAAACAGTTCATTGAGAACATTTCCTATACAAGTTTAAATTATATTGTTTTCAGAGGACTGACAAAGGGTTATGGGTGGCATGTAATGATTTCTAAATAGGGGGCATTTTAAAATAATTGTTCTTACTTTTGTAAGATAGATGAGGATTGATACTTTAGATCATAAAATGCCACCTAACAGTTACACGAACTCTCCTCTTACTGAGTCTGTGGACAGGAAGGCATTAAGTTTTCCTGGCACTACCATCTTGACCCCTTTTCCCAGACATCCCTCTGAAGCTTGTCCTGACCGGTGTGCGGGGCTGCGGCGCTGCCTCCGCGCGTGCCGCGTGGGCTCACTTGGCTGTGCGTGCGGATTGCGACCTCGGGCCTGCGGTTCTCTACGTAAATCCCATCTCCCGGGAGGCGTTTCTGCAGAAACTCCCACACACGTCGCTTCCACTAGGGTGGAAATAAAGCAAGCCAAGCAGGTTTTTTGTTTTGGTTAAAGGAAGAGTCAGAGTCAAAAATATTTGAAATAGTTTCCATGAAAAAAGAGCCTTTTAAGATATTTCTGTGACTAAATGTGTTACGTTCATGGCAGAGGATATGAGAAATCCACTTCAGTTAATTTTTTTAGCTATATCGCAAAATGCGACCTGTTTAGCTAACCCACTGTTATCACTTCTGTGTTTCTTCACATGAAAATCCGTGACTTGGTAATACTTCACAACAGCTCGGCAAATTTCAGCACAGAGTACTTAAATACAATTGCACTGGAGTGCTGCCTGTGGCAGGTGTCGTTTCCCAAAGCCCAGCAGTTTTTCCCATTATCCGGGGTGGCGCTTGAGGACCCTGTAACCAGCCATTCCAGTCAGGACATGCTGAAGATACTGGCCTGGCTGTAAAGCCTCGTTGCACCAAAGTAATTTATAGTGTGTCACAGGAAAAGCAAATAGCACACGTTGTCTTTGTCAGAGGGCTCACTGCGGAATTTAGGAGAGTGATGAAAGCTTTTGTCATGGCAGATTGGTTTTTAGTTCCTTAGGTTCATGCCAAACTTGAGGGGGGAAATACTAAAATGAAGGAGGAAGGAAAGGAAAAATAGAGTCTCGCTGTATTTTACAGTAAAGATTCCTGCCTAACATGAGGTGTCTGTGTGCTGGTGACTTCTACCAGTCTAACTTTGAGCGTACAAGAACATCTGGCCACCAAAATGTCAGTATGTTCAAAAGCAGTAATTTTGACTACTTAGACTTTCCTTTGAGAACAATGGAACTATTGTTTCCTGTGGAGGGTGAAAGCATCAGGAGGTTTAACGTTGCTGCTCTTCAGATAGAGATGTTGAGACTCACACCGATAGCTGCAAGTGCTGGTGCTATTTTAGCTACTGGTATCGTGTGAATGAGCTGAGACTTAGGAAGATGAAAGGAAAAAAAAAAAAACAAGGAGAAGAGCACACTTGCATTACATCCTTAGTGTACATACTGTGCAGGAAAACTACTATCCCTCTTTCTATTCTTCAGTATTATTTGGTCTTAAAGACACATGGGCTGTAAAATACACTTCAGTTCTGCATAAACTGCTTTTTTGTATTCCCTCCTGTGCTATGTGAAATGAATCTCATTATGTGAAGAGCTGATTTGCCAAAGGCTGTGGCAGTTAATTAAGCAAATAAAAATTCTTTTTTTTTTTCCCCTATATATTGACATTTACAGCCCTGAGATAGTGGTGCACAGAACAAACGTGGTAAATTTCTTGCCATGAGAAAGCATCAGAGCAGGTGGTTTGTGGCTCTAATAGGAGGTAAATAACTGTTTAATGTATTCTGTTACCTCTCCCATAGCCACAAAAGTATTCATTTGTTTCTGTGACAGTCAAATAATGAAGGTTGTGAGGTTCAGATAAAATGAGCCTTGGGCACAGAAGTCTCATCTTCACCCTGCTCTGGATGAGATAAGTAATGCACCACGGTTTCATAAACGTGCAGTCTTTGGGTGTCGACTTGAGTTACTTTCTTTCCACAGATCAGTAAGATATTAACATACTTGCTCATGTGAAGTTTAATGTTCATTCATATTTTTTTCTGTTAAAAATTGAATGCAAAAATTGTGCAGTATTGTAGCGAAGAGTCTAGAGCGTTGCAAGTGACTCTGCTGCCACAATCAGCTGATGTTTGTTTGTTAGATTGGCTCCCCTCTTCACCATTCACATGAAGAGCAGTTATTAATTCAGATGACTTCAGTGATGATGTAGGGCTGGTAGTCTTACGACTCTGATTCCATACACCAGCGTTCATTAACACAGTCCGCACAAGTGGTTGCTTTATGCATTATTTATTTTTGCTGCCTCTGATTTGTTTTTGACAAATGGCAACCTATGTTTCATTTGATTTCTTGTTGTGTTTGTAGTTTTTTGTGTGACTTGTAGGGTCAGGTAACCACTCATTTGTCTTACGCAGGCTTCACTGAAATCAAATATGCCAGATAGTTTGCAAACCAGGACTGGAAAAAAAAGGGAAACCATGCAAAGCTGAAAGCTCTGAGAGGTAGAGGGCTTCTGGTTGCCAGTCACTACTGTCAGATTTCACTCAAAATCGGTGCCAAGTGGAAGTTAACAATATGAACCACCAGTTAGTATGTTCTTGTAGGACACCACTCGTGGTGCTTAAACTCTCCAGTTTATGAGGAGCACAGGTTCCTCTGGTTGGCTTTTCAGGGTGCCCTCCTGAAACAGGACACATTCAATGGGCCTTGCTGACTGGTACCAGCCAGAGGAGAAAAGCAGGAGGCGTGTGAGCTTCTGTGGCAGCAGCTCTTGAGAGAGCCTTTACAGGATACATGCTCTGCAACCTTGGCAAGAGCAAAACTTGTGTTATGTTGTGTGTTAGGTTTGGGCTTTTGAGGGTGTTTTGGTTGGTTCTTGCAGAACCGGGTGTGGGGTGAGTCTCAGGACATGCTTTCCACAGGTGCTGGTAGCCCTCCCCACGAGCTGCCAGAGATCCTGCCGGGACAGGCAGCATCAAGTGCCCTCTGCCCTCAGTGTGAACCTGAGCCAAGCCGCCTAGCTTAGAAGTGTTGCTCACTGTGTAGTTCCTGGTGCTGCACTTCTCAAATGTGTGGTGTGGTATATGGTCCAGTATCACAAAAGTGAGCAATGTAATGCAGCGGGATAGCAGTGATTAACTTAGAAATTTTTGAGAAATAGTGTTTAAAACTAGTAGTTTAATTAATAGTAAAATGCTCAATTGTGTGGTACAAATTTTTTCTTTTTTTACTTGGAGCTGCAAGGGTGGCTTGCTCGATGGTGCAGTCTACTCCATTTGGAGCTGGATTATCGCAGTGCGTGCGGAGCTACCTGGGCCTGAGCATCTCCCTGAATATCGTGAGCCGTGACACACGGTCTGGGCTCGCCATCACCAGTGCAAACAGGGACTGCTCTGAAACGCGCTTAGGAGGGCAGATTTCAGCGTGGAATCCCAGGTAGGAAGCAGGACAGAGGGCCAGCAGAGACGAGCGGCTCTTCGGAAATCAGCCTGGGAGGAGAGAAGAACAAGCTCAGCGGCAGTTCAGCTGGACGTGCGTTATAACCCAGGCCAGTGTACTGACATGAGACCATCTTTGAGGGAAAGGATGATCGTGAGGATTACGTTTTGCTAATATAATACTAAACCAGGTGCACCTATCAAATATATCCGTGGTCCCTTTCTCTGAAAAGGGCTCACTATCAATGTAAAATGTCTCAGGTCTCCTGAGGAAAATACTGCTCTGCCAGATGCTATTTATACGGATATCAGCAGTTGATCATTTATGGGTTCATTTATACAGATTATTTGTTGCTGTACTGCTTTAACTGTATGTTTTGCACTTCAGTACACTAACAGATTTATTCATTTAAGTTAGAAGAAAGTGTTTTCCCTTAAGAATGTAACTTGATTTGCTGAATGAGGAAATGGCAATTTGAAAGATGTGAAATGGATTTTGTAAGTGTCGCTAAAGTCACTCTGTAATATTCTGTAAGCCAAGCAACATCACAAGTAAAAATGGTGAAGCTCACTAAAGAGACAAGAATGTATTCAAGGAACTTGTGGGAAGATAACATATAAAAATAGGAATTAAATGTAAGTTGTGAAGTAATAAGAGAGGGCAGCAACCTACAGAAATTACAGTGAAAAAGCATTGGCAAGAAAAAAGAAGCATTGGCAGGAAAAATGAGAAAATCACTTGATGAAATGACAAAAAACGTCATTTGCTGTTTAATATAATGTGAGGAAATTGCCTCCTTTTGGTAATCTAAAAAACTGTTTAAGAAACAGTTCCTTTTGGTGTTCAGACTGGTGTAGTGCAGTCCTGCTGCGTCGCGCTTCCACCTCGCTGCTCATTTCACCACTAACGTACAAAAAATCTTTGTGTGTTGGACCCTGGACTTCGAAAGGTCACTAACTTCGAATACCTGGCACATCAAATCCAGGTTGTGTCTTGCCTTGTGAATAATCCTTTGTACAGCAAGCAGGAAAAAAAAAAACTCTGCCTTGATAAATCTATCTAATTCCTGCCATGAATTTTGCATTCCAGATTTGGGCTTATAGGATTATAGGACAATTCAGGTTGGAAGGGACTTCAGGAAGCCCACCTTCCTGCTGAGGAAGCCCTCCCTCAAAGCTGAGGTAGCTGGGAAGTCCAGTGTGGCCTTGAGGACCTCCAAGGACAGAGACTTCCCAAGCTTCCTGGGCAGCTTGTTCCACCACCTGTTTCTCCTCTTGGGAAAAATTCCTTCCTTATATCTGGGCTGAAGCTCATGTCAGCCTGTGCCATGTCACTTGTCAGGGAGGCCCCTCTGCATGTGGTTAGTCCAGAGGCAGCGCAGGGAGTGCGGAGCGAGGAGGCAGCTGTTGGCTCCTGCCCAGCTCTCGTCCGCTCCGAGCCCTAGGACCTTCCTGCAGAGCTGCCCCTAGCCAGTCTGCCCTCCCCTGTGCCACTGCAAGGCCTTATTCCCATCCCTAGGGATTTGAGGCAGTTCTGTGTGAATCCCGGAGAGTGCTGAGCTCTAACGGATGTGTGCTGCTTGCATGGAGTTTGAGTGGATGTTGGTCTTCTAGAGCAGAATTCCACCACGATCAGTGGCTGAGACCCAAAACCCACGTTGTTGGATAGGCAAAGGGTGCGGGGAGCTTCCTTTTTGGAAACACGTATTTGTTATCTTAGGGTTGAGAAAGTTCTGTCCTAGTTCATCACTCACGATTTCTGGTATCAAAAGCCTAAATTAAAGGACTGAAACATGAAAAGTCATGTTTTGATTTGTAAGTTGGGCAGATGTGATAACTGGAGAGTAACTCTGGAACTGCACTATATGGTTATTAATGTCTTTATCTTGACTATTACCGAATAATTAGTAGGAAGGACAAGTGTTGGTGCTGAATGGGCAAGTGGTGGTTCCTGAATGGGAAAGAATTTCATTTTCTGGTATTGACCTTACAGAACCTTCCCAAAACTTTAAATATGCTCTAGGGTTGCTTGTTTGTTTTTTCATATGTCCAGATTTATCCTGCTCTGTCACGTTTAATTTTTAAAAGCTAATATGCATAATGCATAACAGTTCTGCAGTTAATTTAATTTTAAACTTTTTTTAATTTACTGGTTGGTTGATCAGCTGATTTCTTCCAACATTTTTCTTACTAAATACTTTCTGAGGAAAGTCATAGAATAGAAAATGTGTTAACATGCTAATGCCTGTGTGGTGGAACAGTTTCCTGTTTGGCCTGATCAGAACATCTACTCTGCTTCTGTGATACTGTATTTGCCTTGTAGGAGTTGACTTGGATTAGCCAAGACTATTTAAAATGTCATTTAGTCTGTCGTGTGTATACTGCCTCTACAGTATGTTAATAGTTGTTTTGCTGATATCGAAGTTAACCAGTTGTGTCCTCTATTAGTTTTGACCTCTTATTTTGTGTATTTGAATCTCCTCCTTTCTCCCATGTCAGAGGCTGCCCACCTCCTTTCTTTGGGGTGCAATACCCACATGTAATTAAGGTGGTAACTGGAGGCTGGAGAAGCACACAAGGAAGGCGGGCGCTGATCAGCGCGTCCTGGCCGTGTCCGCCCCGGCGAGCGGACGGCCTGGGCGGCTGCTGCTCCGTCGGGCACGGCCTTGTCCCAGCGGGAAGGACAGAGCCCACCTGCTGCTCTCAAGGGGGTGGTAACCTAGAAACGATGATGTTGTCTAACGCCGTAAAGAGAAGGACAAGTTACAGTATTTCAGCTGGAAATCAGGAACTTGGAGGTACAACTAGCACTCCTAGCTAGAACATTGTGAAGCCTCCCTAAGTTCGGGCAAGCTGGTTTGACCCAAGGTGTGTGTGGTTTAGCAGCAAATCCCCGTTTTGTTCATGACAGTTGGGAATCTGCCTTAACAGAATTAGAAGTGAGAGGGTAGTGTTTCCTTTCACAGAAGAAAGGACACTTATTTATTTTTGTGAGAATGTACTTGTTGCTAGAGGATTTTTATGTTTGAGGAATCATAAAAAGAAAGAAAATAGTGCTTGATATGCTGAGAAAATGTTGGAAAAATCTTAGGTATGCATAGCAAGTATACCAAGGTAATATAAAAGCGGATGTGAACTTGCAGCATGTTGGGTGGTCTATGGTTAATGCAAAATACCTTCAAATACCTAGTCCTTCAGTGAGGGAGGTGGCACCGTTTTTCAGCACGTGCTTTCTAACAGCTGCCAGAGAAGGGGAACGCGCCGGAACGTCCCAGTCCCCTCAGCTCGTGTCTGGCTCATCCAAGGTCTTTCCCAAAAGCTCTGCACACTTAGTGCAGTGCAGAACCAGAGTCTAAAAATACAGGTGAACCTCTTAGAATTGGGCACAAGGCAGCAGTGAGCATGAAGCTCCCAAGCAAGGCCCCAAACATTTGTTAAGCCAAAAGTTTAGTTTACCTGTTGATTTTTAATCCTTTATGCACATGATTCACTCGTGTCCTTCTCCATCTCGAGAGTCCACTAATCACTGAAAATACAAACCTCCAACCGCATGATAAAGGAGAAGAGCTCTTAATGGAGCTGCTCCATTAAGAAAGAAAGAAAAAGCTGAGGTAATCTTCAGATTATTCTTCTTACTCTTATGTGGGGAGTTATTAATTTATTTGATATTTTCCTGACATGTTAACTCTTTAATGTGATTGTATTTATAACCTGGATTTTTTTTTTTTTTTAAACTTAGCAACCTTTCAGTTCTTTAACAGGGGTCAGGGATTTGGGGCTTAGTTTCTTGAGAATACTGGGGTGTTTTTCTCATCATGACTTTTTCTGTACCTCTGGAGGCTTCCTGAAATCTTACAATAAATAATAGAAAAATAGTGATTTAAAACCTAATTTCTAATACTAACCAGACCTGGCTGTCTAGATGAAGAATAAGCTTCAATAAACAGGAGACAGACGCGAGCCTCTTCAATATGAAGAGTAGCGAGGAAGCAGAAATAGAAATGGGTTTTTCATTACATGAGGGATTATGCTTGGGCCAGAAATGCCAAATATTCCATGGACCGCAGCTGCACTTTCTGTCTGCGGTTGTATTAGCTGGTAATAGTAAAACAATGATGTGATGGTAGGGACAGCTATTTGTTCACAGAAATACAGAAAAGTTGTTTCCCCTTTCCTTGCTTGGATTGCCACATTGCACTCCGTGGCCTATCTTAAACTTCAATTCTTTTTTGCAACAAATGAGCTCCAAATGAGAATATACAGTCTCCTTGAACGCTACCTGAGTGGGTGCCCGCTGCTGCTGATGTTTTCTCTTAGCCAGGTTTTTCTTCTGTCGTTCCAATGCTCTTTAGGCAATTCGGGGGCTCGTTATTTGCTAGTACAACCTGGGTCGTTCCAATCGGTGAGGCAACCATGGCCAAACATTGCCAGTTAGCCTGGGGCTAAGGAAAGTGTGTTGGAAGTGCTGAAAGTAGTGAGTTTAGAGCCTTTAAGCAAATAGCAACATGCATCTCGCTGCTTCATTGGCTTTGTCGTCTGTACAGCAGTAACCACTGTCATATTAGCAAAGAGACTGGGGTAGTACGAGATGCAGGGAGGTAAAGGAGGTTTCGCTCAGTTTTATCCTGCAGTGTTTTTAAAGGGAAATTACTGTGGGTGAAAAGCTGCAAACTTCATATCCTCTTTTACATTTTATACAGATCTTTGGCAGGACTGTTTTTATCTTTCATTTTAGTGGAAATCAGGATTTAAAGATATCTAATACACGTAATTCTCACCATCTTTACTGTTTTATTTTTTCCCCTGCCACAAATCTCTGCATTTTCTTTTTCTATAAAAATATACCACAGGATAAAAACAGCCTGTTCAACTCTATTTTACTGTGCTATGAGGTATTGTTTTAATATGCTGTTTGACTTCATAAACTGAACATTCATAAATCGCTCATCCTTTTTCCCATATTTACTAGCAGAAAATTGTAAACAGAATAGGAAAAAAGCTCTTAAACACAGTATGATTTGCTTAACACAGAGTTCTAACTCATGGCACAGTAGATATATAACAGATAAACTGAAGTCGTGGGAGATTGCTTTGCCTTGAGTGTGTGTGCGTTTGAGAATATACAGCTTTGAATGTGGTGTAGGGCAGAATTCAGCCTGGGAGAATTGCTGGATACCACCTGGAAGGCTCCCTGCTTCCTGGCCTGCCTTTCACCTGCACCTGCAAAGGGAAACCTCACGCTTAGGCTGTTTGAGTAGTGTTTTGCTGTTGAGTACAACCCAGCTGAGACTGGCTTAGAGCATTGGCAGGTGTAGCCCGCTAGGACAATTCGCACAGTCCCTGGTCTCCTTCCAGCACTGCCCTGTTCAAGGGTCCCAGAGAGGTGGGGAAGGAGGGACGAGCGGGCTGTGAACTGCGCTGCAGCCCTCACCTCGAGTCCTTGCGGCCCCACGTTGGCGGCTCGTGCAGGCTTGGGGGTTCTGCAGGGAGGGAGCAACACGCTGCCTGGCACTGTGGTTCTAAGGGGCTGAAGGAGCCAACCTAGTTTTTACCGTTGAATTATGGAGCTGATCCAGATCACAGATCTTAGTTTTTTCTACTGGAATCGACTGAGCCAAAGGCCAGAACTTGATGGTGTTGATAGGTAGGTTGTTTGTTCAATTCTCAGTTACCTTTTGTGTCCTCGGAGCAGATCTTGGGTGCTCTATGTAATCAGCTTCTGCTGCCTAGTGCAGCCTGAGGACTCTGCTGGTGCAGAGCACATCCAAGAGGCAGTGCTTGAGTTGATTTCAGACTTTTCCTTCTCTCTAGTGTAGTCGTCACTGTGAGTTTGTAGCTTATACTTGCTATAGTTGTATAAAACAGTTTCCTAAGTTCAGCACGGAGGGGTTTGACACATGAGGAAAACACTGAACATCAGCTGATCACCAATCAATGTTTGTGTATATGCTTTTAGCCTCTAAGTTGCAAGTTGTCTTAGCTTGTTACTTTGTGGCCTCAAATCTTTCAGTCTAGAGAGCCAAAGGTCTGCAGTGAAATGGCATATGCTCATAATAGAGTTGAGGCTACAGATTATCAAAAGGCCAGATTTGTAGTAGATTGGATTATAGCAGACATTTCGGTGGTTTTGCTGCGTTTGTGTGGGTGTAGAGATAAATAGAAATCCATTACGTTTGTAAATTGATCATTTTACTGATTTCATTTTGTTGTTGTTTTGTGTTACTAAAGAATCTTATTTGCAGTAGAGCACAAATGATTATAACTTAATATTACTGTAAGTTGACAAAATGACAAAAATCTCATAAATATTTCCCCTGTTTTTTAGCTTTCTTATTTAGTGTATTTGTCAGTATTTTACCTCAAACACATTTTTGACTGTATTTTGCCTTTCTGTGTTTTGTTGCAACTGCACCTCTAAGTCAAGTAAGGAATGGGCAACTCAAGCACAGTTTGTGGAGGCTTTTCTGCAGCAAGGAAGGAGAAGCTTTTGTCTTAATGAACTTGAAAAGCAAAAAAAAAAAAAAAAAAAAAAAGAGTAGCTGAGGCAAGTAACTAGATGCACTTTCATTTTATTTGGTGGTATTCACAACCCAGAGTGGGTGATTAATATTTTGGACTAATTAACAGATGTTGGTGACTGGTGCTTGCTTTTAATGAAGTATAAAATTGTACTCTTTTATAATCAGTAAGATATTTTGTTGTGACTTAGACCTTTCTCTGTTATCATTTCAGGGCACTGTCTTACACAAGCCTTAGTATAGCATACATAAGGTTCTTTATGGAGCTGTAAATCTGGATCAAGGCCAACAGTTTTACACATTGGTTAGGTCTGCAGAAAGCTGCCATTCCTTGTATATGTTTTTCTGAAAGAGAGCACTGGGAAAATCTTTAAGTAATAGAGCAGTTTGTCCCAGTGTTATAAAGCTGGGAGCAATCCCTCATTTTAACAGTATGGATTTAAAAACAGCCCTTGGTTGTGCGTGGCTCCGGCTGACTGTTCTCCAGGCGCCTCTAAAGCTTTGGCGCAAACCTTTCCCTCTGCATCCCTGGCCAGGGTGACACGGCCGCATGTTGCTCGAGGCGGCTCGGCACGAGCTGGGCTCCCCTGCATCCCCTCCTGGTGTCAGGACATTGGGATTTGAGGATCCGTGTCTTCCCTGCGCTTGGCAGCGGTGCAGGCACCGCTCAGTCTCTGGCACCATCAATCTCTTGCACAAGGTTGCAGGTTCGAAATGGGCTGGAATGCTGTGCTAGGGAAACCAATAGTGCCGGTGTCCTAGCCACGGAGTAGCAGGTGTGGCTAAATCCTGCTATTCCCCCAGTGAATCTGTCTAGAAACATGAGCCCCAGCTCTTTGACCTGCAGCTGAGATAAAGCAGCTCCCAGGTCTGCCAAGGGAGCTGCAGTCACCTGCTCATTGCACCGCGGGCCCTGGCTCTGCAGCTGGAGCTGGGGTGGGTAGGTTCTTTTTATCACCACAGTCATAATGATATCATTTTTCCCCTAATTGTATTTCCTTATTAGCATTTTAATTCTTGACTGTGTGGATGTCTTCTGGCTGACCCAGATATTCAACAAAAGGCTCTTTTAATTATGCGCTTTGATTTTTAGTAAGGGAAAGCATATAGTCTGTGGCTGTACCGTAATTTAAAAAGAGTTTATGTAGAAGCCATTATGGGTTTATTCTGAATTTTATTTTCTCCCAGAAAAAGTGAAAATCTTATTTAGGAGCAATAATTTTTTAAAAAATATTATTTATTTTTAAAGTAATAGCTGCTACAATTGAAATTAAACACGGAATCATGCTGCTTTTGATCATTTTTAGCACTGAGGAGCCAAAAAAGGAATCATTTTTTTCTTTAAATAGGCTAAATTAGCTTTTGGTGACTAATGATAGTTGAAGGAATTGAAAGCAAAGACAAAATTTTTATTTTCTGCTTTATGGAATTATTTATTCAAATGCAATGAGACTTAAAAACATGCTTCAAGTTAAGCACATGATTCCCTGTTTTCTAGAATTCAGACCAGTAATACTTAATGCTCATTTAGCTTATAAGCACTTTACTGTAGGGAAAGTAAATGTTATTATTCCTACATTCCAGATGACTAAATTGAGTTTCAGTAATGTATGTATTTTACATTACTGTAAAAACTGAGTTTGTGGCCTGCTAGTGTTGAGTGTCCTCTCCGAACAGCATTATGCTTTATATTCTGGTAGTTAAGTGTAATAACCAGAACTAAAGGAAGAGTATTGGGTTTGTGAAGACGGGGTGGTGTGAGCCACTAAAGTGTTGCTGACAATTCATGTCTGTTTCGTGTGCGGGTAATGTAGCTGCATCTTCGCCAAGTGCTGGAATAATAATAGGAAATCCATTTTCCTTCCCTTTCCAAAAAAATACGAACCTAGATTTTTCTCTGCGTGGAGTTTTGTTTGGAATAACATGTTTAAATTATTTTCCTTTACCAAATGCAAAATATTCTAATTTGTAGGTCAGCACTTTTAACTGTAAATAACTAGCATTTTTCTAATTATTCTAATGAAGAATATGGTATATTGCTATATACCATATATCATTAAAGACTTGAATATTGATGGATTTTTAAAACTTCCTAGATAGCTTTACTCAAAGAAGATGACTGTAACACAGTGTTGTCCTAAATCTCCCTCTGGTCCTTTAGAGTGCAAGGCTTCCTCTCCCAGCATAACCTCACCCATTTTTATTTCAAGACCCCAAATTATTGTCCCTGTGGGTCGCCGTGCTGCTTTCCAGGCTGTTTGCTAGGGAGAGGCAGTGCTGCCACCCTGCCTGGGGAAGTACAGCTGCTCCCAGGCTTTTATCTGGTCACTGGTGTCACTTCCATCGTGATTAGTCACATCACAATTACAAAATCTGAAAGACCCTTGGCTTCCTTACACGCTGCATCTGGTGCTCACTACCATTTTATCTGTCATTTATCTGCAAGCTCTAGCGCTTGCTTTCCTACAGATACTATTTGTGTCTCATTAGCTCCCATGATCAAGTAGATGGGAATGAAGTCCATGATATTGGGTTAACCAAGTGGTTGTTGCCATGATATCGGCTATGACAGCCTTTGTGCACTTTCCCTGCTAAGTCACTTCTTACTCTTCTTTCAGCTGAGTTATATTATTTTCCCAGAATAGATAATGGTAAGGGAGCAGTTTCCTCAGAGCAGGATTGGAGATGGAGCACTTGGGAAATCTCTGAATGCCTCCTCCTATTCTGCAAGTAAATGATGAATATCGGTTTCTGTGATCATTTTTTTGGGGACTATCAGTCTAATGGCTTTTATTAGCAATATATTCATTTAAAAAATAAAATGAGCTAAAGCATGATCTAATGTGCTAGAAACTATTGCAATAATAATTTAATATTTTATATCAATGATCTGTGCTAAAGTGAAGAAGTCAAGTTTCATTCTGTTTCCAATATAGCTTGGTGAAAAGAATTTTGTGGAGCAGGGCGAAAGGGCAGCATGTTACTTGTCCATACCAGTCGCTTTTCTCTAGAGGGAGCAAATGCTGAACCTTAGCAAAGCTCTTAGAATGATTCTCCTGTCACAGTAACCTGCCCTTTCCTACCTCTAATTAGCCATCTTCTAATACTAGTTAGCCAACTAGTTAGTTGCCTCTAGTTAGTCATTTTCTACGTCTGATACTTGATGTCTTTTCAGTGCTGTCAGATGTGAAAGTAGTTCTGTTTTATGTTACTGTTAGCGGCAATAACGTGTCTTCTCATTTAAGAATCTACAGGAACGTTGAGCCTAATTCCAAGGGAAGTAACCTGTATGTCCCTACTGAGAAACTGAAAAGTCTTTGAGCATGATAAAATATTAGACGATTTGAATTTGGGCAATACTTTCTTTTTGTAGGCAAGTCTGCTTGTCAGCATTCCCAAATTGTTTTTATAATTTTAATAATTGTATAGAGGAGAGGAGAGGTGTAGGAGGGACACCGCAAAATTGCAGTAAGTCACTTTTGTTTCCATGATACAGATTAATAGAACTAGATTGTTTCTTCGTAGTCATTAAAATTCAATTCAGCTGAACCGTGTTTTTCTTTTTTCTCTCATTTTTTATTCTTCGATATGTCTGCAGAGTTAGCATAGAAATCTACAAGTTTGCTTGTTGATGTGCTCAAATTGAAACACAGCTGGGTAGTTCTTGTTTTACTGCTTTCTAGATTGCTCTTTAAGTGCTTGTATTCTGGTGTTAACAGTAGTGGTGTGCATTGTATTGTGCTACTAAAAAATTCAATATTGCTTGAATCTACAGCATTCATGTGCTGCTTCCTGAGGTTTTCTGCCAATAGGTCACGTATCCAAAGATAGTGAGAGTCCTCCTTTCCGGCTTTTGTCTTCTCCCCAAAGCCCGTGAACTTTGTCAATACAAATTCATAATGGAGCCCTTCCTAAGTACTTCATAAGCTCAGCTAAGCACCAGTACGTGGATGAGCTGCTGGAAGATGCTAAAAGAGAGAAAATGTGAGCTGAAGGGAGTTGGGTGCTGTGTCAGCCGGTGCAGTATGGGCTTGACCTAGGACCCCGTGTCTCTCGGACAGGGAAACCCTCTGTGGTGGATGGGGAGCATGTGCAGAGCTTGCTTTCCTCTGCAGTGCTCATGTTCAGGGAAAGAAAGCTTTTCAGTAATGATACATTCATATTTATCTTTTACAAAAAGGAAGAAACGGTGTTACTATGTTTTATCTTCTAATTTTTGCCAACTCAAAGTACAGGGTGTCAGTGCCTTAGATACAACAAAAATAATGTTGCTGTGACTGCTTGAGAATTGCTCGTATATTTAGCTAGAGCGTTTGACAGTATTTGACAGCTCCTGCACCAGGATATTTAACAGGGGATGTTGTGAAAGTACTTTAATCTCCCGCGCTGATATCCATGTTTCCTGCATCATTTGTGCTTCTTCTCTCATCTGTCAGCGGTGCCCCTGGCTGCTGTATGTCCGAGGTGGCTCGGGCAGGTTTTGCCGCAATGCCAGGGCTTTGGCGCTACTGGGGGTAAATTTCCAAGAGCTGGAAGGGCTTTCGGCAGGAGCAGATGGGTGATGTCATGGTGGCTCTGGAGGTGCCAGCACCATGGGTAGTTGCTGGAAGGCGCCACTCGCAACCTGAATGAGCTGGTCGCAACCGGAATGAGCCGGTGGCGACTGGAATGCGCCGGTTGTGACCAGAATGTGCCGGAATCTGGGCGGGGAGGGGCACCTGGGTGGGGCTCACACCTGTCCCTCTCAGCAGCCAATCAGGGCAGGTGTTGCAGAGGCAGCAGCCAATCAGGGCAGGCTGTGCCAGGGCGGGGAGTGAGGGGCGAGGACCGGGCAGTGGCCAGGGCTGAGCTCTGTGCAGGACAGGGCCCATGGCGGGGACCTGGCAGCGAGCACCGTAGCCTGGTGCTCCTCAGCAGCTGAATTCCCAGCGCTGGGTGTGCCTGTTCCATCTGCAGTGGATACGGGTGGACTCCAGCAGGAGTAGATCTGGCCTCGTTCCGTGCGGGTGAGCACCCAGGCTACCCTCACCTATTTTCGTCTGCAAAATACGGTGCAATGCACATCCATGTTAGAAGCTTTAATTGAACTTTAAATAATGCAGAAACTGCTGCAAATCTACTGAGGGAATAATCTTAAGACTGTAAATTTTAACCTCCAATTCCTTTCTGATATTATTGTATTATTAGACGAGACCTTGTCCATGCTGACTGATTTCCCAGGGTTGGTAGTTACATCACATGCAGAAAACAAAAGCCAATTCTTAGTCCTTGCAAGGTGAAGCTGTAGACTGAGTATTTTATTCTGGTGTATAAATCAGTTTTACTTGTGTTTACTATCATCTCTCTAAAATAATGTGACTAAAGCTGCTTTGGACCAGCTCTTGATGTTTCCCTGCACTTCCGCTGCATGTCTCAATGAGGACGTGCGTTTCTTTTCTTTGTTCTGCAGAGAGCTATTGAATTTCAGTTAAACTGCATTGTTTTTAGCTTTCATGCAATGGATTCCCATTACAGTTAATGCGTATGCTATGCAGTTGGCCACAGTTGGTCTTGAGACATAAACTGGTGGTGTGGGGACTATCTGGGCCTCGAGGCATTGTGCTGTAGGTCAGGTTCCTCAGGTTCATTCTTCTGGTTCCAGCTGGGGGTGTTACTAAAATCAGTTAAAACCTTAGAACAGCTGGGCACAAAATATTTAAGCTATTTAGGGAAACTTTTGAGATCTCCTTTACTGAAACCTTAATCCTTAATATCCTTGCTACTGAATGTACATGAAAAATCTAGTGAGCTGTGTGAATATATGTGTGTATATATTTCACTAATACTTTAAGAGATGCTTTAAGAACTGGATGCAGGTGTAGGTAAAATGTATTCCATTTGGCCTGATTCTGCAAAGTTCATTCTCACAGCTGGGGCCATGTGTGCTGAAAGGCTATTCTTCTAAATAAAGCTTTCTTTTGTGAGTAATAAGAGTTTGGAGGTTTGTGCCTTGTGCTTTGGTATTTTAAGGCAAGATGGAGGCTGAAAGGTCTCAGTTTCTTAATATGTACTGTTGCATATATTTTTTAAAGTATTGCTGCGATCGGCGGCTCACTGGGTTATATTTGAGGCTTTGCTGTAGTAGAATTGTCATAAAAATAATCTGGACGTCATTTGTGATTTCACTCTGAAATAACTGCATTGAAAATAATTGCTGGATGCCAATGGGGCACAAAAGATGCAGGAATGAATTTGGCCCTGCAATGAAATATAGGCATTTATGGTACCTTAAGAAGAATAAAAAGAACTGTTATGTAAAATCATAACTTTAAAAGAAACATAGTTTCTTCTCTGTAGTGAAACTGAGAGATTTTTCTCAAAAGCACACTTTCTCTCTTGCCCTGTACTTAAAAATTGATAACCTAGGGGAAAGGCCTGTTAAGGTATAAGAACAGCTTTTTCTTGTAATTGTGTCATTCAGTGATGAAACATAATTAAACCTAATCTTTGCATTTGTAAATGACCTTGACTAAAGTTTTATGGTTCGAGGAAATAATTTAATGGCTGGAAGTACCTAGAAGGCCAGAATCATTTTACAGGGCAAAAACTACATAGCTTCCACTACGGACACTGCATTCAGCAAGTTCCTCTTAGGGAATGACTTGATCTTAGTCTCTTTTTAAGGAGGAGGCAGCAGTTCAGGCAGAGCCTGAGTGATGATCTTCGGAGTCGTGTTCTTGCCCAGGACTCTGCAGTAGCTGCTCTGCCAGGGTCCAGAAACAGTCAGCCGGTGGTTGGCCCTGCTGTGGGGAACAGTCCTCTCCTCGTTGCTTTCCATGCCCGCAGGTGTTGAATGGGTGACCTTGCATAGTTGGGTGTGCTGCATTTCCTGGGCGCCGAACGACTCTTAGAATGGCAGAGATGAATGTAACTTTTGTGCTTGGTGCACGCAATCCCCACACTCTCACTGCTTGTGGTATAGATATGGTATATCAGCTATGGAAATAATGCATTTCTGTAATAAATGTCAGCTCTCTCAGCTCCCTCGTCTTTTCCCCTTCCACAAAGGAGATGTCAGACTCAGAATTTTTCCTTTGATTCACATTCTTCAAGTTTGTTGGCTTTATTTCTTTGTGCAAATGCATAAGGAGGGACAAGAACAAGAGAACAATTACTTAAATGCCTGAAGATGAAAATGGTCAGTCCTAATTTCTCACCTTTAAGGCTCTATTCATTTCCTCCTGAGTAAATACTTTCACCGGAGGGTTAGTGACAAAAGCAGTTGTCTGTGGTGATGTCCCCCTCGTAAGCGTGTCTTAGGCTTTATCCCAGATTTGTGTCATGTGCTGAGTAGAGCACAAAGCACTTGCGAGAGTAAAGGTTCGCATTATTAGCATTTAGATTTGAAATGTGCCAGTGCCAGGTGATGGTAAGCTGATGGGAATGTGTTGTCCTTTACAGGAAGTTTTTTCTCGTTTATTCTGTAGGAGTCTTCCAAAAGGGGCAAGTCGTTAGCGTCATGGTTGCTGTTCAGGTTGTAGTCTGACTGTATCTGGCAATGTGCTTCCCCAGGCTCCCCTATTCTGCCTGTCACTCCCCACACCAAGCTCTGGCTTCTGAATATATTCAGGTAAAATGAGAAGGGGGAGGAAAAAGAGAAGAACAAAATGAAAATATTTTTTCTCAAATTAGCTGATCTTGTTACTGCTATAACTAATACATTAATATAATGCTGTTAAAATCCCCAAAGAAAAGAAGCTGCTCGTGATGTGATGTATCCTTACTCGACACAGGGTTTTAGAACAGGGATGGAGCAACAAAAAACCGAAATCCAGTTCAGACTCCCTGCTCAGTATGAAGCAAAATAAACTGAAGGAGCCGTTGAGGGAGCACAGGCACCCAGGCACCGCTCTGCAAAGGCCGTGGGCTGGCACCCTCTGCTTCCCTCATCTGAGCCTCAGGCTCCTCGTCTGACAGCCGGCCAGGCTGGTGTCCTGCAGTGCTGAAGCCTGTACCTGTCAGTCATGCCTCTCCTAACTGGACTGTAGGCGTGGACAACTGGATAGGGAATTGCATCTTCTGCCTGTACTTGCTGGCAGCAGATTTGGATGGCATTCTGATGGGGAGATGTCAGTTGTTTCCTAGCCAGCAGATGTGTGTTGTGTTGGCAATGCAGAATCTGTAGGGGCTCGCTGTGTCTATACGCATCCCCTGGCCATCCAGGTATCTACCGTTCTTTAGCTGCTGCCCTTTCTGGGCATTTAGAGTTCTGCTGTTTTGTAACAGCATAACTCCAAATCAGAGACCTTGGTCAAAATGTAGTATCACTTCACTGAAATCTCGCTTTTATCCTCTGTTTCACAGCAGGACTTAAGGCTATGTATATGCATACTTATATGTTCTGAGGTGTTTAAAGGTGAATATGATTAAGTAAGGGACATTATTAAAAGTACGGCTTGAGGGGGCTCAAGCTGCCTCTGGGTTTTCTTTGTTTAGGCAAGGTTTGTTTTAATGACCTCATCTGAATTTCACCACCTTTGGAGAGGCTTCAAGTTGCTAGATTCTGAATTTCATAACAAACTATGTGGTAGGAGTCCAGGTTTATCATATTCTGCTCTTTATCTCTTCTCTAATAGAATAGATTCTAAAAGTATACGAAACTCTAATCAAATAAATGCTTCCTTTTTTACAGTAGAAAAAAAATACATAATTTAAGAAATAATTTAATATGGACTTCCCATTATTACCAGTGCTGTTGTGAGATCTGGGCTAGAGGCCACACAGCTCCTTCCTTGCCAATACAGGGTATGCCCAAGTTTGCTCAGCAAGCTTTCCTAAGTGTCACTACTCACAGTGAAAGCTCCTATCCTGTCACCTGTGTGGTAAAAGCTTCAAATTTAGGAAGCCTGCTGCAGATGGTAGCAGTGGTTTTACTGAGCTGAGGCCTTGGGCAAAATCATTTGAGTTGCTTTGAAACTGCATATTCAAAATTCAATAAAATAAGAGGGTGTGATGGTGCAGCTGCAGCATATCCCCTCCAGCTGGGGAAGCTGAGACAGTTTCAAGGCCCTGGCCTAGCAAAGCTGGGCTGTGATACACAGATGACAGAGGTGGCTGCCAGGGAAGGGGTTTGGCGGGGGGAACGCAGCGGTGCTCCCTGCCAGCAGACTTGGGAGTGACGGTGGCGCTGGAGCTCTGTGGCCATGCGGCTTTCACTGTCTTCCTACACAGAAATGTGTTGGTGCAATAGTGGCTGCGGGCCAGTGGGAGGGGATGCCTCAAGGGGGCAAAGGGAGGGGATGTAGGAAAAACAATAAAATCAAACCGCTCCGGTTGTTTTGCAAGTGATTGGCTCTCCTCAGTGCCTTGATATGGATCCAAAACGATCTGCTCCGTGGGCGGGTTTTGTTAAATTGCTTTCAGAAGTCATATTTGCCCTTGGGCAAATACCCTGGCTTTTCTGTGTGCTAGGCAAGTCATGGGTTCTGCAGTGAAATTCACATGTGCTTTGCTCAAAAAGCTGATGTCAGTCATCATACCTTGTGTGCATAGCTAGTCCCTTGGTTCTTTATGCCCATTTAAATATGTAGAAGTGCTTGTTATTATTACTTAGCCTGTAAAGCACTGAGATAGATAGATAGATAGATATGTAGTGTAATTGATTACTCTATAGGCCCTTCTCTGTATATCTGTTCAGCACTTGCAAATGTAAATTAAAATCATGAAGCATGTAGTATTTTGGTTGCTGAGTTCTGATTTTTGAGAGATTTCTGCTGTTAAACTGTGCAGGTTTTTCCCTTACGCCTCATGCGTCCATGCTCTCCCAGAAACTGCTCCTGTGGCAGCACCCACTTATCTCTGCACCCTGGGGTGCTGCTGTCCTTGGGCGCTGCACAGTGCCTGCACAGCCAGCCCTGTGTCTGAAGGCACAGCGAGAATCTGCGAGTGCTGGCGGGGACCTCATTTGAGCACTATGTCTATCACTGGGCTCCACGGTGTGTCCCAGTTACTGAAAGGACTACCATGAAATTTAATTTGGAATTTTACAGACACTTTCTGAATTGGAAATCTCACTAATAACTTTCCCTTTGCTCAGCCTTTTAACTGTGAAATTCAGCTGGGGAGTTAGGAGGCAGCAGGTAGTGTCGCAGCACTCTGGAGGGATTTTGCCAGAATTCAGCTAAAGTGCTTGCAAGTGTCATTTCCATATTTAACTAATTTCAGTTTTTAATTAGCTCCATGTGAAAAATGAGAGTTCCCGCTGAGCTAAGCTGTCAGCATAGACTCCTGTTTCCTTTCTAGCCTCTCAGGACAATTATTGCAGCATCCTCTGTTTTTTTTCCACTGTGAGTGCTTAGTCCCAGCTTCTTCAGTCCCTCCCGTTGTTCTCTGCCAGGGAGAAAGTGAGAGGGTTGTGTCTAGCTTGCTAAAATGGGCAAAATAAGTCCCCAAAACATGATAAATACAGAATTGGTTTAGTAAGGATTCCATAAACTTCCTGGGTGTGACTCAGAAGTACAGAGCAGAATAAATTGTATTCCCTTCTCATAGCTCACTGGTACTCAGCAGTCACACTGGGCACAACAGTATCTGATTGTTTCAGCTTTGTAATTTATTGCATTGGGTAGCATTACATTTTAGGAAGCACAGCAGGAAAGTAGGTTATTTTCCTGGTGCTTTCTGGCCAGAGTGCCAGCAATGCAGTACCCCAGAGGCTCTGTCCTTCCCAAGGCCTATGGTCCTCTCTAAAAAGGGAGCTGGTTTTACTCACAGTTTCATAATGCAGTATAAAGATGGAAATGCGTTAATCCTGCATATGAACTCAAAATCTGCCTCTGAGGTCTTGAATGCAAATGGTCGAGTACCTCATTTTCAAGAATGAATTGAGAGCTGCAGCTTATGCAAACACTGCAAAAACACAGGATGCGAGCGGATTTCTGAAACAATTTTTGGAAGAGCTAGCGATCCTGAATTACAGTTATGTGAAATCCATGTAATACTATAGTTGATTTTTTTAAAGGATATACTTATTAAAACACCAAAATAACGTAAATGGAAAATTGGTGAAGCAAGTTTGTGTTACCACAGGCTTTTTTTTTAAAAAAAAAAAAAAAAAAAAAAGTCCTGGAAGATGAGAGGTGTAAAGATTTATGAATATAAGGTTTATAGTGTTCTCATTTTAATTTCTGTGCATATTCTAGGAAAATAACTATTTTTATATATTTTATTTCTCACTAATTAGTATGGATAGCTGCTTCGAGGAGACGAGGCAGATTTTCTCTGTTGGACTATAAGATCAAATATATCTTTCACAAATTAAAACTAAAGGAAACGATTCTCAGCTGTAACACTTTCTGGGTACTTAAATATTAGCAGTGTTGTGAAGGGAGCAGCTAAATACACCATGGAAACTTGCCAGATGGAGTGACACAGTCGAGGACCAGCTTTGATACCTGTTTCCAAGATGAGGCAAATACTCAAAAGGAGAATAAATTTACTTGGTGCAAAACAGTTCTCAGCTCGTACAGAAAGCAGCTGTGCCACTGTGTTTGCTGGGGAGACTGAAGTACCTCCTGCCTCTGGCTGCAGCAGTTCTCACAATGAAATTGTGTCCATTAGCCGATAAATGAATTGAGATCAACACTGAGGAGAAAGGCTGAAATACCAGGTGGAATTTTGAAAATAGCTTCCATTTTAAAATACATAGTGTTCACTGCTACTTCAGTCAAAAAAAACGCCTGGTTTGATTACTGGCCAACTAGACGTTACAGACAATAAGAAGGGGAGCCTGGATATTATTTACTAAGCACAACTACTGTGCGCTTCCATATTGTATTTTTCCCATCTCATTTGAAAATACTAGTGGAACTGACTTTCTCTTTGGAGGATAATTCCCCATTATTTTATTGATGTTGTTAAAGGACAGTTAAATATGTTTTAAAATATTACATTATTTGATATAATTCAGTTATGCTTTGCATAGTGTATATAATTGAGCATTTTTCTGGCGAAAGTTTTCTGAGGTTGTATGATGTAGCTCAAATTTTATTCTCTGATTTATTAATCATGTACAGTGATACGTTTACTAATGCATTCTCTCTCATGTCTGATTTTTTTTTTACCGTGCAATTTAAGCTGTTGACTTTGGAGGACAAGGGGTTTTTTTGCACTGTGTTGCCATTGCCCTGAGAAAACTCAGTTTGGAGGAATGGTGCGATAGCTGCAGTCCCCAATGCATCAAGTGAATAGAGAAGCTCTGTCCACTGACAGCAGGACCAGTTTTGACCTTGATTGCAATGGGCCCTGATTTTCAGCGCTGCTGCAGCCTGCGCTGCTGACCTCAGGCAATGCAAGTGGCTGCCTGGCCAGCTGCTATTTGAGACAGAAAGCTTGATTCAATGATCAGATGCTCTCGACAGAAGCTGACTTCGTTTTTCTGGTGTAGACAGCAGCTCTATCTGTAACAGGTATTTGGATCATCTCTGCTGTGGCATTTGTTGTATCAAGAAGAATATCAAATTGAGGCAGCCCTAAAAACCCATAGGATAAAAAGCATCCTAAAAAAACATAGGGCAAGTTAAGTAATAACACTTATTACTGTTTAATTATTTGTCCTAAGCGTGTATTGTAATGGTGTTACTTAGATGAATTGGGATTTAGATATCCAAACATAAACATAACCTTCTACCTTTGTTAATGGTGTGTGATGCTTGAAATGGACTGACAGACTCTAGTTTCCTATCATGACTTTAAATAGATATGCAAAGTTGTTCCTTTCCCCTCTCCGCCCCTCTCCCCCCTCTTGTTGTTTTGTTCTGACTGATTAGTTGCATTGCAGGACATTTTGGTAATGTAAACGCAGATCGTGTGTGAGCAGACGCACACATAGGTTCCCTGTGAAATGTATATTGCTGCAATTTAAACACTTGTAACCTAAAAGCAAGGCAGTGGTCTAAAACTTTAGCACCATATAAATCCTTCATGGATTTCTCTGTTTTGTTTGTTTGTTTTTTATGCACTGGCCCTGCTTGCAGGTTGCGCTTGCTTAACTGTGCTAGGATCCTGGGTGTGAGACGGTATGTGGGATGCAAAGCAAGCTCCGAGTTGTTCTGTTAGTTACTGTGAAGGGAAAAATAAGCAAGCCTCACACTTTGAAAATAGCTATAACTACAGAAATCTAATCTCAAATTGTTGAGATTAGGGCACCATGTTGCAGTTTTGGGAAATGGACATAAGTCTAATAAATGATTGACGTGATGTCCCATAGAGTTAGAATTAACATTGAAAGTAGATCACTTATTTTATGTGTAAATTTTAACCCTCCTAAGTGCAAGTGTCAGTGATTTAAGAGACTGTGTCTGTATTGCTGGAAATGGCAGTTTCAAGTCTTGACTATGCTCTTCCTCCTCTTGGAAATAGATATAGAGATGAATACTTATTTGTGATAATGGTATCTTTTATCTGAAAAATCAAAATCGAGTTCAGTTTACTTTGTATTAAAGTTAAATGCTCACAATTTCTCATAGAAATGAGAACTTCTACTGTGCTTTTGACAAGAGGATCCTTTTTTGCGATTCATACTATATTTCAGAGGTGGCCAAAGCAAATACTCTTTCATGTGGATTTTGGACCTTCTAGGCTGAAAGTGATAGGTAAATAAGAATATACTTTTTTGTAGTATTTTTAAAAATAGCAGTCTGCCTTGACTCTTGAAGTTGCCATAAGAAGTGAGCTCATCTTATGCAGTCTCAGAACTGATTGCAACTGATTATTTTGTGCCAGTTTTGTCCACACTATGCAATCTATGGCCTGTCAGGAGAATGGATGGCCGAGCACCGTATTCTGTCTCTCCTTTAAGGTCTTTACCACGCAGTTCCAGATTCTGAAGGTAGCCTGCAATGCTGTTATCCTTTTTTTGGCAAAAAATCATTCAGGAAGTGGCGCAAAATCAAAACTTTGCAGTAAAGAGGACTTGAAAAGGGAAAAGTCAAAGAGTATCAAGCGGGAATAGTTTCTCAGTCGTGGTTAGAGCAATGCTGGGGGGAGCTAATGGCATTTCTGGAGCTCTGTTTGTGGTGCTCTCGGCACATGCCAGGTCCTCACTTTGCCATCATCAAGGAACTCCAAGTGTGTGCAAGTTTTTCAAGTTTTTTGGAAGTGGAAAGACTGAATATGGACACAGAGGAATAAACTTTCAAAGTGTTGTGTGGCACGCGAACATGCAAATCACATTACTACTAAAGGAATTTGCAGGTGTATTTTTCCTGCTTTGCTTTGAAAGTTCCTACCATTCAGTTTACTGATGTACATGGGGAAAGAAATCAGTCAGTTTGGGTGTGGGAGGGTGGCCAGAAAAAAAAAAAACTGTTTTTTTACTAGATCCTCTTATTTCATCCCTATGAACACATCGATAAACATCTTAGTCTTCCTTCCATCTTCTTTTTCATGTGTGATAACATTTATTCAAAGGAAAACAATTAATAAAGCGCAGCAGAGGTTCTGCTGGTGATAATAGCAATACACCCACTCACAGATCCTCTGTGGTAATTCTATAAAATGCTTCTGGGTTTGGATGTTTTATAAAGCAAAAGGCATGTCATAAACAGTTGACTGTCTATAAGGGAGTTGACATGCTGAGGGTGAAATCCTGCCCAAGGATTGCTTTGTTCCATTTAGGATTGCACCAAGTCAGCTTTTCTTTCCACTGTGCTTTCAAAAAGGTCCAGTATCTCCTGTACCTGCCTGGTGGGCGGAAAGAGCACGCGTGGCATTAGTCCCGTAAAGGGCTCTGTGCTCTCCCCTCTTGCACAGCAAGCACTCTCGTTAAAAAGAGTGCAGAAGCAGAAATAAGGGCTCCTCTGCTTATTTTTCAGAAAGAGACAGCAAGAAATTCGGGTTTTAATGTAATTCTTTATAATATTGCTCTGGGATCAGAGAAGTGAAGGGTTGGATTTGCACTGCAGCTGTGAAAACGCCAGCAGAACCTGTAGCCTGGTATTTGTTGTTCCATAAATTTATTGTGCAGTCAGCCCTCCAAGCATTCCCCATGTAGTAAGAAAATGCAGACTCTGTTTTTCTCTTTGGAGGGTTGCGAGCTGTATAGAAGTAAAACTGCTGAAGAAGGCAGGTAATGTTTAGCAAGAGGAAGAGGAGACAGTAGAAGTGTAGTCGGGTAAGAGCACCAGCTTAATTCAATTGATGGAGAAGTGGAAAGAGATATATATAATACAATATAAAAAATATACAGGTGGCACATTGTAGTCAATGAATTCTATGTTTTTACCATTCTAGATTTGGGGAAAAAAATGGCTCCGGGTATTGAAAGGTTTGTTCAGTGTTCCAAGTAAGATAAATATCCTCCAGAAGAGTGGTTCTTCATTGTGCTCTCCAACTATAATGCAGAAATACCTATTCTTGTAATGAGAACAGTGTAATCCTGTTAATTTTTGAGGTTGTGTATTTTGGTAATGCTCTAAATTAAATTCCCAAAGGTTTTTTTAAGGTAAACTCATTAAGAAGATTAGTGCATACCAAGTAGCCTATGGATTAAGAGAAGCTTGTTTTTACTGAGAATTAAAGACCATGAAAGGGAACCATCATAGTCGTTGAACTGGAGGATCTGGAATCAATAAGCAGTTTTATCTAAGCACTGTTAAAAATAATAAAATAAATTTAAGTCAAATTATCTTTTTTAAAATATTACTTTAACCTTTCCTGGAAACAACTGAGTATTTACAAATAGAGCACCACAGTTTGATCAGGAGCACATCCAAATATTCTAGATGAGCCGTGAGGAATTCTTAGTCATTAATCCTAGAACCTGAATTCATAAATTCCCTAAGTATTGATATTCTAACTAATTATTTTAATTGAACTTCAATCTCTGGTTATAAAATCTAAAATTCATTCTCAAGAGAATTTAAACTCTTATCACCTATATTCCTGAGATCTCTAAGAAGATGCTTTGAAAATAATCCCTTCGTAATTGCCTCTGCTTTGCTATTAGCAGCAGTGTTTAGAGTATTTCCTGCTGCAGTGGTGAATAGTTGGATTAGATCGAGGTCCTGTGAAGCAAAGGTTGACCTTTGTGGCATGTCAGCAGGTGACATTTTGCATCTTACATTCGTAGCTTATTTAGAGGTGGTGAAGCTTTCACTCTGGGGGTCCCCAAGAAAAATACAACTTCTAGGAAATGCTTTTTTGGCATAAAATTTCAAGGGTTTGCTTGTGATAGGATGGTGTAAATGTTCCTTAAGGTGCCTGGGCTAGTGCATAGGTAGGGATGTTTTCTGGGACAGTGCAGGGCATAAACTCCCATCAAGTACCACAATAAATGTTTGGGTCTAGAAGATGCCCTGAAGAGTTCTGTGTGCAACAGCTGTGTTGGGTCAGATAAAAGCCAAATAATCCAATAATTTATTTTCAGCAACCAAAAGTGGATGTCTTATAATCACTGGAAGAACCAGGTACAAGATTATGTAGACTTCTTCCTACAGAGCTTCCAGCAGTTCCTCTAGATAGTTTCTGAAGCGAGAACAGATGTCAAAAAAACATTCCTTCCTTTGCTTGCTTTACTTTTTCCTCTAATAATTCAGTGTATGACTTACTCTTTTGACTAGCTTGAACATTAAATTGAAATTTCTAGGGAACTTCTTATGGCACAAGATTTCCTTCAGTCTGATGGTCAGTTCAACTCAGAGCTCACCATGTTGTGTATGGAGTTAGGATAATTTTTCTCCAGACTTAAAGTCCTTATGCAGTTTCCAGTTCAGCCCTTGCTTTGAAAAATGCAGTGTCAGTAGCAGACTTCATCCCTGCACAGCCTCTTTTCTATTTGCAACTCCATCATATCAAATGATAGACCTTTCTGAAATACAAGTTTCAACTATCCTGTAGGTAATATAGCATGAATAGCAGGTGCCCACCCAGCAAGCCAAGTGGCCATGGCTTCTGTGTTGCCTTTGAGCAACATGATAGGCACATGATGAATTTTGCTGAAATCCTCAGAAGGACTTTGGCAACCTTCGTAGAGTTACACTAGGAGCGTCTCAGCCTGGTGCGCCTGTTCCTGCTCTGCTTGCATGGCAAAACCACATGTGACAGTGATGTGTTCTCTGTAGTCAGCAAACAGTTTTCTAGTTTGGGTATTTCCATGTAACTAGCATTTATCTTTGGAGTGTTTTGAAGAGACGACAGGGGAACCAAAAACATGGTGTTTTCTGTGAATAAATTATTTCACTATGTTACTTTGGAAGAATGACAAGGAACAAAAAGAATATAAAGTTTCTGTGGTTAGGCCTGTACTTCAGAAGATAGATCCTTATTTCTCCAGCAAGAAAAGGTGATATTCATTCTCACTGATTATTTTAGGGTTATTTTTCTTAAGTAACAATCTCATATTTTTGGTAATGATTTTCTGAGCACTTTTAACAGGAAGAATTAGAACTTCCCGGAACCGTGGTCCCTTTGTGCTGGCGATAGCGAAGAGGGTTAGTGTAACTGTGAGTCAGGGGCTGTTGTGGCGGATGCCCTACCCATGGGTTGTCACAGCAGTCCCATGGGCGCTTGCCTTCCACCCTCTGCAAACGCAGGAAGAGGCTGGCCCGCACGCAGACTGACCTAAGCCAAGGACTGGATCGGCATCCGTACAACACCTGCGACTTACTGAGCGCTCAGTCTGACCCACGACAGACTGCCCAGTCCAGTCAAAATGCTGTGGACATGGGCTTGGGTTGATTGCCCACAATGCCGAGATACCCTGTACTTAAGGAACATGGGCAGAACTGCCCCGTCTCACAAAATCCAGCTCTCCTCTGTGGTCAGACAGAGGACAAGGGAGGGAAACGTGGATGTCAGTAGAAATTTTGCTCAGCTAGATCTGCCTGTGTACATGCCAAAACGTGCGTGTGTGAGTGCCTGGGCGCTTCTGCAGGCGCTGCTGTGGAGGGCAGCTCCCCCGCGCTTGCAGGCGCTGCGCAAGTTTTGCTCGGGCAGCTCCTCCTCTGCTCTTCCCCATGACCTTCAGAGCCCCGCTGCTCCTCTGCCGGGCATCTCCTGAGGAGAGATTGTCAGTTGTGATGAATTGTGAGTTTGTCTTGTAATTGGGGCAAATAATCTCTGAGGGGTAGCCCTGCTGAACTCATTTCACTTGTGACTTGAGTTGAACTTGAACCTAATTCTCTGGAGAAATAGTAGTAGAACAAAAACCTACTATGTACTCTAGTCTTTTAAGTAACTGCCATCTTATGAATAATGATATCAATCAGAAGATCAGTTTCTGGCACTCAGAGTTTTGTTGCATGATCAAACAGTAATAAGAGTAGTAGGAAGAGTCATGAATCTCATTTCAATAACATTTAATAAAAATCAAGTATGCAATAATGTTTAAGTAATTTTTTCATTTTTTCAGGATGCATTTATTCTTTTCAACTTATCCAGGTCACCTGTTTCTATGTGCAGGCAAGTGTAAGATGCTAACTTACCCTCTGTGTTATTGCTAACTTCCTTCCCTTTGTATTATCATGTATCAAAACAATATACTATATGTATATACACAAATCTAGACAATATATAAAAAATATACTATATATATAAAATTAATTAAACACCTTTCATCATATCTGTGATTCATCACTGAGAGTGTTAATTGATGGGATAATTTTGGCTGAATAACTTGGGATTATGCTTATGTTTGAGAGCTGTTTGGGAAGTATGACAACTTGGAAAACAAGCATAGGGAGACGTTCCCAATTTTGGTATAAAATTGCTGCGTTTTGAATAGTTAAGAGCATATTGAATTTTCCAGACAAGCAGGTGGTGTATATCTCCCAGGCTTCACCTAGGCAGATGGAGTAGGAATAGGAAAAATGGTCAATCATTTATCTGCACAAACCTCCTTTTAAGAAGCAGAGCCTTAACATTAAGGGTTAAATGTAGAAGCTGAGTGAATCCTGCCTGTTGGCACGAACTGCACTGCAGCACTGGGAAGTCTTCAGCAAAGGGTGCGAGTCCAAAGGTACTGACTTTTAACATTACATTGTCGTGATGGTCAGAAGCACAGAGAGAGAGGCAGGGGAGTTTTCTGAGCTTGTCAGCTATCTGTATGTCACTGTATGCGTCAGGGATAAATCAGTGCTTTTTTTTTTTTTTTTTTTTTTTTTTTTTTTTTTTTTTTTGGTGTTTCTGGTCAGTCCCTGACAGGCCAGAGTCAGAGACTGCCAGACCTGGGTCTGTTTGTGACCATATGGATCTAGCAGAGTTTCCCAACTCAGCTGGCTATCCATAACAGAATATCCATAAGAGAAAATATAGCCCTTCCTGCAATATTTGAGAAAAGTTTGTGTGTTTACGGTAGAAGGTAATGCCAGAACCCGTCCGGTTCTTAAGCTGTAGTTTTTAAAAAATCTCCCAATAGAATCCATAGGAAGTGAACACAAATTTACTACCTCAAATTTCTCCTCTGACACATGTGCTCAGCTTCTGAGTGGATTCCCCATGTTTCTAATTAAATGGGCTTCTGCTTATTCCTTTGCTGGAGGCATTTCTGTTTGATTAACAGTACAAAAGGTTAATCATATAAATTCAGCATCTCGCAGCATTTTGAAGCAGGAGGGAAGAGGCAGCTTGTGGTTCTCGCTGCTGGGCTGCTCCTCAAGCTCGCGGGGTGCAGCGCAAGCCCCAGCTTCCCCCGGGCCCCGCGACACGCTTCCCTTGGTGTATCCTTGGCAGGAGAGGAGCGCGCCTCGTGTTTGCGGCTCCGCTTGTCGTGGTGGAAGTTTGTAGATCAGGTTGATGGATACGTGAGCTGTGCAGGAGATTTGTCGTGTTCTCCCCGTGTCTGTAGGGAGCTAGAGCAGACATGCAAATCCCTGGCCTGTTAGGAAGGAGCCCTAATTGCTCCTGCATAATGTGCATCTATGATTAAAACACAGAGCAGCAGAGTTATTAATGAAATCATGGCATACTTGGAAGCAGATGGATCAAAGTTTGTCTTAATACCATACTAATAAGATCTTTTTAATTCCATGTCTGAATTTACCTAGTTAGCAACTACAATTCTCTTGGACAGACCATTAGTTATATTTCCTGATCTCTCTGTTGTAAGGAAGGAGTCTCACTTGAAGCAACAGACTTTCATCTCTTCATGACCTACATTTATGGTTACACTTGCAATAAAGAAGAATAATTGCAACTTTGCATAGACCCACTGAGAGCCTCATTTCAGCATAAAACCCACAAGTCTTAACTGTCCTCTATAACTTGTTTTTATTTGGAGGCTCTGGAGTTTGTTTTATCCTTTCCTTAAAGGAGAGGTCCAGATAAACAGTGCGTGGACCTCTGCTACGTGTGGGACCTGCTGCGTCCCCGGCCCTCGCGCAGCCTCGCGCTGGGGTGGAGAGGCTTCAGCAGCCATGCTTGTCACCTCAGCTTTATGAATAATTCTTAAGGGGGTTTTTTGCCATATTGAAAGAAAAAATTAATTGCTTGAGACAAGATTGAAATGTTTGTTCTGACAAAACAAAAAAAAGTTGTAACTGAATGAAACATTTGATTTCTCGTAAAATGTTTGTGTATTTTCTAGGAACTCTAATTCTCTTCTAGAAATGGAAGTGGAGTGATTTTTCAATAAAACATAATTTTTGTATTTGTTATTTTTTAAAATGACAGATAAATTGCTTTTTTTCCTATTAGGTCAAAAATAATATATTAAATTCAGCATGAATATGAAATCTGTATTTTTGAAAGCACGTTAACCCAAAAAATATCTCCAGGTTTTAGTTACTGTTCTGAGGGACCTGCTGACCCAATAGGCATGTATAGGGGAAAGGGGTGTTGTGGAGTCTGTCCTGCTTCTGAGCTGCTCCTCTCAAAATTACAGAGGTTAAACTCTATATGGATTACGTGCAGAGTTCCAGGATTTCGGATAGACAGATTTCAGGGGAGTTTAAAGGGAGAGGGAGGGATGACTGTTTTTTAAAGAATATGCCCACAAATGTGTCACAGCAAAATGGATTCCCCGTGTTTAGAGGTGCTCTATCTGCATGATGTCTCAGCACAGCAAGTGACAATCCCTGGGATAACCCTTTCCCATTCCTATGCCTGGTACTTGATGTCTGAATGTTTAGCTGGGGGGCCCCTGTCAGGGCATTTGTGACCCTGCCAGTTCTTCTGCAGATGCCTCAACTGGTTGCAAACTATCTGCTTGTCTTAGGCAGATCTGACACTGTACAAGTAAACAATTAGAAAAGCGCCCACCATTCTGTTGTTGATATTTTCTTCTTCTAAAATGACAGTGTATCCATTTTAACATGGTGGAGCATTTGACTGAAATACAGTGTACCATATGTAACTGAAAATGTAATTGTCCGTGGTAGGGGCAAGCTCTACAAACAGGAGGGTGGTGACAGTGCACATAAAGTAAAGAGCAGCAGCACAGCGGGCTCCTTCCCCTACTTGCCTCTATGTTAGGAAGATGTCATAGAGATAATATGACAAAAGTACAGAGATCTATTCAGGTAGCTTCTGTTTCTGCAAGGTGCAGCTGCACAGAAATTCCTGGGGCAGCACTGGAGCGATTCCGGGCTGCCAAGTGTCGCCTGTTGGGCAGAGCACGGGCTGGGGCCCGCGGCTCCTGCGCCCGCCCACAGGCTACGGCCACAGCCCGGCCCGGCAGGCTCCGGCTTCTGCCGAGTTTCACAAAGAACTGTGAAACCAAAGGAATCCTGTGAAACCACAGGATGCTGAAGGATTGACGGAGACCTGCGTTTGTCAAGGCAGTTGAAGCTACAGACTTAAGACAAAAGCTGCTGGAAACGCCGATTTCAATAAATTAAAATAAACACACAGTAATTTAATTAAAATGTCATTAGTGTACATAGAGCTAAACTAATTCTGTAATCAACATATAAATTATCACAAGGCATTTAAATAAACTTTGTAGTAATGTTCTGTTTCCAAGAAAGTATCTTTAATTTGTGAATCAAAAGGTTAGGGCATGATGCCAAAGCCTGAACCAAGTGCTTGCCTCTCTCCTTTGATATTCCAGGGTATAAGCAGTTTTTCTTTTTGTGTTTCTGCAATTTAGAGGATTTGGTTACAGAGCAATATTGAAACAGATTCATATGAGTTTCCTTTTTTTTTTTTTTTTTAAAGACTGTCTGCGAGACAAGCTGCTCTACAATATTTTCATTGAGATGTTTAATGGAAAATAGCTGCAGTCTCTCCGTGAATATGTCTGTGTGCTGGGTACTGATGCTCCCTTCCGTGTGTCTCTTGCAGCAATGCACCTACTCGGCCTGAACTGGCAGCTGCAGCCGGCAGACGGGCACACGTTCAACAACGGCGTGCGGGGCGGCGCGGCCGAGGCTCCCGCGAGCCCCGTGGGAGGCAGAGGTGAGTCCGCGCCCGCGCCGCCGCTCTGCTCAGCTCTGCCAGCCCCGTGCGCCTCCCCGGGCACGGTTTGGTGCCTGTGCTTGCACCAGGACGCATTCACCCGCTCCTTCTAAGCTGTTTTAGCAGTGTTGTTTTCTGTATTCTGCAGGAATGGAGCAGTGCTACTTCCCTGCCACAGTATGACTGTTCTGGCTCTGCTCTTCTCTGCAGCAGTGTTTGAAATGTGGGAAATTCCACAAGCCTATTGACTAAGGAAAAAGGGCTCCATCCACGTATATGTGTACATTTTGCCAACCTTCCTGTTGGCAGGTTTTACTTAGAGATGTCTAAGAAGGAGGAAAAAGTTCCACTTAGGCAAGAAATACCGTGTTCTACCTGGGGGAAGTCAAAACCTTTTTGTTCCAGCTAGGACCAAGTCCAAGTTTTTCTTCTTTCTCAGCTATAATAGTTGAAACCCTGGTAAAGCTGTGTAAGCAACGAGCAGTATTTGACCCACAGTAAATAATTTCATACTGTTAACAGACACAATGTAAAAAAAATGAATGAAATTCTTTTCCTAGAGGAAATCTATGTGCTAATGAAAGAGAACAAATGAGGTGTAGTAACAAAAAGAATAACCAAAAAAATTAAAACAGAAATACTTTCTTAAACTAAGAATGTATTAAAATACATGGAAAAATATATTTTTTGAAAAGGATTTTAGTCATTTTAATTTAACACTTTTTTCCTGATGGAATTCTGGAGTGTTTTGTGCTACACTGAGACAGGACTTGCCTTGTTCATTACCTGAATTGTGTCAGTAACAAGACAGAACATAAGCTGTTGATTATTCAAAGTGTGAAGGCTGCTCTGTGAAGCTAGGTTTGGGTGACTGAAACAGAAGACGAGTAAAAGCACTAGACTTGAGTCAACAAAAGTGGAGGGTTTTTTCAGCTGAACCTAATCTGTCTTTCTGGACCCGTGCTTTGGGTGAAACTTGTTCCTCCCTGAGGGTAGTGGAAGAAACAACTGCTAGTGCGCTGTGCTCGCATGTACTGATGTACGGGGAAATTTAAAGCTTCAATTAAAATGGAGCTGGGAGAGAAAGCTTGAGCCAGTGCTTTGAAGTACCTGTTCCGTTTCCCACTTACAGGTTTGTTTCTGTCTCCGATGAATGATGCTGCTGCAGCGCCACTCCTTTGCGTAGGCAGTAAAGGGGCTGATTTGCATCTCCTGCTCTTGTTAAAACTCCATGTCCTGGTGGTGGTGGCTTTTCAGCCAGTGGCCGGATGACCGGCCGTTGGGCTGCAGCCTGGCTCTAGGTGAAGTTGTGTGGAAGTGGCGCTTCCCTGAGCGCCAGACACTCTGCGTGTGTGTGTGTGTGTGTGTGTCACTGCTGGAGCCCTGCCCGCCTGCACACGGGTGAGACACCCTGTGATTTTAAGCGGAAGAGGCCCTCAGGACGGCAGTTATAGTCATTTAGCAGACAGCTGCCCTGCTCAGCACATTTCTCACCTCCCTCTCTGCAGCTCCCTGCCACAAGTGTGGGGCTGCAGGGCTGTGACCACAGAACTGTCCTTGCTGGATTGTGACCACGGGACTGTCCTTGCTGGATTGTGGCCACGGGACTGTAACCACAGGGCTGTCCCCACTGGGTTGTAGCCATGGGGCTGTGACCACAGGACTGTCCTTGCTGGATTGTGACCACGGGACTGTCTTTGCTGGATTGTGGCCATGGGGCTGTGACCACAGGGATGTCCTTGCTGCGTCGTGACCACGGGGCTGTGGCACGGGGAGGTGCCCGCCTGCCTGGGGCGCTTGGTGCGAGGCCTTGCAGTCCGCGTGGCCCCGCTCCCGTTAGCCTGGCGCCTTTCCGGAGGTGGCTGTGGTGGCTGTCCATAACCTCCTGTAGGCGACACGAGGGGACAGAGCTGCTAGTTGTTTCTTAAATCGCTGCCCTTAAGGGTTTTTTTGAGGTCCCACTGGAAAAGGGAAAAGCTTCCCTGTTCTTCTGGCATTTTATTGCTGAAATGGTAATACGATGAGAGGAGGAGGAGTAATATTTAGGGAAGTAGTTTTCCACCAGAGAATATTGTGAATGACAAGTTTGAATGGACATAAGGAATGGCTAAAAATTCTCATAGCGGGGAAGGATGGAAAGTTTTTCTATCTTACCTTTGCTATTGTTATGCTGAAGTTGATATTGCTATCCAAAGCAGTTTTGGAAAGTCTCTGACAGCTTTTAACACAACAGCCATTTCAGGGCTCAGCTCTCTGGCTGTGGAGAGTGACCTTTTTATAATTGACATGACTCAGGATGAAGCCATTCTTTCCGAAACATGGGTCTCCCAAAGAAACCTTTAACCCTGAGACTGAAAACGGCCACTTAAAAGCAAGCTGTGCTGCTCAGCAAGCGAAGCGTTTGGATGGCAGTAGAGCAATTTGGACAAAAGAAAAAAAAAAGACAGATAATTCAATTTGATGTGCTTGTTTCTTGTTAAGAGACTAAAATCTGGTATGGAATAGTAAATCTGCAGTTTAAGAGGAATGTAAATTACTTTGTTAATGTATTTCCCTATCTGAGTGAAACCAAAATTCACTATTAAGATAACACAGTTGCAGGTAACTACGCATTGTACCTCACTGACACTGGAGACATCTGAAAGAAGTAGACAAGTGCAAGGAATGAAGTAAAAGCCCACCCTGGTCCAGCCGTAAACAAAGCAGGAAATGGGTGTTTTTGACCTTGAGGTCCTAGAAGTTCTACTGAACTAGGGACAGATAGAGGCGGAGGATTTGGAGGGTTGTGTTTTTGTTTTTTGTTTATATACAAGAATCAAACTGTTACTAAGTAATAAGGATGCCTTCCTAGTACATTAGAAACAAAAAGTTGGCACAGTAGAATTACAGATTAGGAGAAATACAGGTCGTAATGACATTATTGAGAAATATAGGTTGTAATGACATTATTAAGAAATTATTGGATAGAGGTTCTGAGACAGGTGCATAAGAATAGTGTTAAAATTTTGATGTAATTAAACCTAGATTAGGAAAGAAAACCCACAAACAAAGTAACTGCATGTTTGAGAATAATTCTTTTTTCATGAAAAAATGAATTACATGACCTTATGGAGCTGTTCTGTGCCTAGATTCTCTAGGTCTGTGCTGATAGTATGCCATATATTTAAAAGCGTATAGTAGGCTAGACACACATTTCCATAAAGTACCTGATTAGCTTTGTGTCATTTTCTTTCTAATAGACAGGTTGTACTATAAAAGTCAACTTCAATCATTTCAGAAAACATGTAAGATCAACTTCTGCTACTCACATGGAATTACCAAAACTAACTTCACCTAAAAGTCTGAGCAAAGAATGCTTCAGTGTAGACTTCTTTATTTTCTTGTCCTTGACGGGTTTATTTTACTGTCCTTGGTGAGTTAGTTCCAAAATTTGGCAGATTTTCTACTATAAAAAAAAATTGATTTGATTTACTCCTTAACTTGATAATTTTTTAGAGTAAGTTTCAATAGAGTAAACTGAATAAAGCAGTAAGAGATTTTGGCCTCTGAACCCTGAAACAAGCGTTTTAAAAGGCAAGTACTGTGGAGCTGTGGAAAGGTAACTTTGGTTATTATCAATATGCTTAATAATTGTAAAAGGTGCAATTGAGTCTTTTCTGGGCTGACAGCTGGACCCAGGTTCATCTGCAGCTTGTGACATAGTATCCTACCTTCTTCCTAGAACATGGATTTAGAAAACATGATAGCAGTTGAGTTGTCCTGATCCAGTATGGAGTACTGAAGTGCTTCCAAGTTGCAGTGCAAATGGGGCACGCGGGCGGATGACCCGTGATGTCGGTTTGGGTTCCGGATGCGGCTTGGAGCTGGTCTGCTGGACTGCTGGAGGCTTGTACAGATCAGAAACTTCCTTCCTCCTCATGGCACAAATCAGAGCTCATTATTAGCTTAGCATTTGCAGCATAACTCAAGTTCATAACGGCTTCTCGAGACAAGCCCTCATTTCCTGGCTTTTCATGTTGTTATAGCTGTAAGAGCTTGTTTTGCATCCGCAGTTAATCATTTTACACTTTGCAGAAATAACTTATTTTTCAGTTGGGTTTTAGGGCACTCATGTATTAGCCGGAGACATTTTGAGAGACAAGTTTGTATCAGAAGAGATCACTAAGATCATAGCAGTTCATTGCACTCCTTTCTCTGCTGAAAAGATTTGTGTAGAAAAAAAATAACTCTCTTTTTTCTTTCTTTTTTTTTTTTTTCTTTGCTCTTTTTCTGAAGCCATGAGGTGTGTCTGGTCATATGAAAAGCAAATTTACCTGAGAATAAAATCAAAGTAGTGTATTAATTCCCATGCTTTGTGTTCTCGACAGAGAGACTGTGGAGTGTATTTTTATACTGAATAGTTTCCTTTAAACAGCTTTCCCTTAAGAGTCTTTGGAATTCTGAGTCAACAGTGAAAATCCCTAACAGTACAACGCAAGTAAACTAGGTAAAAAGCCCAGGTAAGCTGTGTTTGAAGCAGGGACTTGTAGTAAATGGAGAGGTGCAGGAAGAGAAGCGAAAGAGAACACTCTTGTACCAACACTGGTGTTATTTATTTTGCAATTACGTGAGTTATCGTGGTAGCTCAGTTTGGATCCTTTATGCTTCTGCTAGATGTGTTTCAAGAGTTTTATCAAGACACAATTTGCAGCAATTTCCATTACAGACACCCAGCCCCATCAAAGCGCTGTAGTTAATTGCTATTTAAATGTGATGTCTGTAGTGTGGCACTGCTGGTAGCCAGATTTCATTTTTATTTTCTTAATTTTAACCATGGTATGGGAGAGGAGAATATATAAAAAAAAAAAAAAAAGTAAATGTGGTTTCAGTCTACATGGAGTTCTGCCTCCATAGCTGGCACTGCAGTTAAGGGACAGGGTCTGTGGACAGGTCGTGCCAAGTGCTACCCCAAAACCTCTCCTCCAGCTCCGCGGTAAGGCCTGCTGACAAGTTAGCGTGGGGAGTTTGTGCTGCTAGTGCCTTGTGTGGGCTGTTTGAGAGCTTCCAGGGCAAATAAACCGGAGTGCTAAAACAGTCTTTTCAAATATATATGCCAAAATAGTAATTCAACTGGGTAAATAACACAGCAGTTTAAATGAATAAGTGTTATTTAGTTGATAAATATATGTTTGACAGAGAGATTGAAATGGTTCCCCTGGGTAAGATGTAGAAGTATGCTTTTAAAGTCTGTTCTGTGGAGGTTTATAGAGAGGAAATAACAGAGGAAAAAAAATAAATACCCACAGGTTTATGATATAGACGGACAAAACCACAGGTGAGATTTATCTGCGTTGAGATTTATCTGCGCGTGATGGTATGAGTTCTGAGGGGTACTCCTTGTACCCAGATCTGTCAGTGTGTCACTTCACTTAAAGGCAGTTGATGGTCTTTGGGTATGAACTGCAGTGGTCCATCAAAATGGGAAATCTAAAAATAGTTAGGAGCGAGTGAGTCAGGTGGAAATATGCACTCTTCACATTAGAAGGTAAAGACGGAAGGAAACTATAAAAATGTTATGAAGTCTACGTACAAAAATCTCTAGGGATGAGGTTTCTGAGTGCAGCTTTTAGTGCAAAGTAAGCAATTGCAGATACCAAATTGGGCAGATGATATTGTGCTTTTCAGGTTTAGAAATAAAGTCAACTTGCCTGTTGACTGAGGGGAGGTTCAGTGGTCATATCTAGTTCACATGTGACTTCTGTATTTCAAACTTGGGAAAGGAGCAACCTGGAGAGGTTAATCCATCCTGTAGTATTTTTAATGTGACTGCTCAGCATCACTCAACGTCAAGGTGAGAATTTCTAATAGATCAGTATTGCTATTCCTATTTTGCAAGTAGTCATCTGAGATCATGAGGGTCATGATCAATTTGTGTGCATAGACCATGGTAAACAGGAGGAGAACTGAAGTGCTCTCACTAGTTTTGCTTCTCCTGTTAGTGAAAAAATAACTTGGCATGAATTTACCAAGCTGTATGGCAGAGACTTTGCCTTTCTGAAATTAACAGCAATTTGCATCCATAATAATGAAGAGATCGTACTGCCTTTCTACTAATGTCCTATATTTATGTAGATTCGTAGGTACAAATATTAATCATTTTCTTGCATCCATAAGTTATTTTTAAGAGAGTATGATTCAATATTATCTTCTATTGAATATAATCTTCATTAAAAACTCGCTTTGCTTGCTGTGCTTAAACCTTTAAAAGAAATTTGTTCAGCTAATTTTCTGGCTAGGAGCAGATCTCAAACCTACTCGAAAACAGGAGTCGTCCATTCAGTCCTTGCTTTGTTAAAGGATGGGTGTGTTTCTTGACTACTCATGCTAGATGTTCATCTAAACTGTTCTTAAAATCTTCTTCTTGAACATGAATCAGATATTGAAGCTCTACTGCTGTCTCAGTTCTCTTGCGATGCAGTTGCGTGAGACACCACCAGGAGTGGTGGTTTGGGCAATTAGAAACTGGGTCGTCTAATATAGTAGAGAAAAAAAGTATCTATGGGGAGATGTCAAACTGAAATTAATAATTTCAGTGTTGTGAACCTGAATCACATCTACAGACAGATTACGTTAATTATAAAATTAATAGTCTGGTCTATTTTCAGCAAAATTTAAGCTGATTACTTCATAATTTTCCTGAGAATAATAAAAGAAAGGTCTTTTTCTAATAATCTTTTGTTAGGAAAGGTTGACATCCAATATATTCCTTTACCTACAGGTAAGTACTGACACAGTATTAACACAGCTCTAGTTCGTCTGATGACTGGAATAAGTTTTCACATTTGAGTTTACCTGATAGCTTTGATGATTCTTGACTCTTGGGAATTACTCTTTCTCACTTAGGAATACAAAACAGTTTTGGAAAACAGAAGGAGACCAAGGCTAAAATCAAACAGAAGTGCTAAAATTTGAGCTTTCATGGGAGGTTTGTCTTTTATTAATAGTAGGGGTTAGATTTACTTGAAAAGTTACAACTCTAGGGAGTTTAGACTCAGCTAACCTGGAGGCAGATGTTGGAAGTAAAAGACGTTGTTGGCTCCAACCCCTAACTCTTTCCTATTATTTGTAAGGGTGTTTATGAGCTGCTTTAATAGCCAAAGACACCACTGGATGTACAATGGCTGAAGCAATATTCATAATTAATTTCTGTTGGAGGTGATGAAAATATACGCCTCAATAATTTGTAAAGCATCTGTAAGCAGAAAGGCATTCAAACCCCAAGTCACTTATGAAAGAGGGTTAGCAAGTATTCTTTCTTTCATAACTCGTTCTGTAACATGGGCTATTTTTCACATCCTAGAAGCACTTGTAGAACTAAATAGCTGATATGTATGTTTTTGATGGGAGGTGTATGGATCCATAAGTTATTTATTGTTTAGCTACTGGAATATTACTGGAGATGGCACTAGACCCCTGGCCAGCAGTTTCTTCTTTGAATGATGCTATACAGCTGTGGGAAAACAGGGGTTGTCTGGTGTGACAAGCAGCCTGCTCAGAGATTGCATCCAGTTGTTACTCATTTAAGTATGCACAGTCTGCTTCCAAAGAAATGATTTAGAGGACAGTTTTTTAAAATGCAGAAAGAGCACATCATTCATTATAATGACTTGGGAATGTGGCACAGAGTGAATGTTGAGCTCGAAGGAGATGACAGAGCCCTCGCTAATGGTTTGACTTCCTCAATATCCCACTCAGTGCAACATGGAACAGGTGTTTTTAGGTTATCAGTATCTGTTTTTCCAATTTTTGTGATGAAGGACTAATTTAAACTCTAGTGAGATGATGCCTCACTTCACTGAGGTATGAACTTCGAGATCCTCTGTTGCATTAATCACTTTGAAAAGAAATCCCATCTTTTTAATGAAGCGTTACTTGGTGGATGTGGGATTGGTCTGCAGTTCACGAGCAGCTCTGTAGATGTGTCTATTGTGTCTATTGCCTTTTTCAACCATTTTTACTTCCTTTGCTGCCTGTCTTCCCTCTTTTTTTTTCTGTCTTTTTTTTTTCTGTGCCACAGTGATGTTGTAGACCAATTAGTAAAAACTACTTAACAGTTGGTATGCAGAGCATTCTTTGCCATTTCAAGACACTGCCAGTATAATATCTGTTTCATTATATGGAAGTGCAAGTGCTGCTAACAGATAATTTGGAATCTGAAATTGAAAGCATGCTATTGTAGTGCTCTCAATTAAAGATAGTCAAGTCAGAAAAGCTGTTATGGTACTTGTCTGCTGGAATTATATGTTATTTGTGTCATCCTGTTGTATTCATGCAGTGTTGAAAAATATCTCAGCAGTATGTGTAGATCCTTCCCACACCTATCATTTACTGGGAGTAGCGTTACACCACGGCAAAAACACAAAGTGAACAGCTGAGCTTTGAACAAATACTGCCAGTCCAGATTACAGGGATCGCTACCAACCGGTGCTTACTAACAGCCTATGATCAATGATACCTTTAGATTGGTGTGACCGTACAAGCTATTTTCTGTGTTTTTCTGCTATTTATAGTATCTGTTGTAGTAACGTAAAGATTGATTAATCTCCATGTTGTTTGGGCATATGGGGCACAAAATCCAACACTGCCCTACACATAAACCTGAAAGCACTACCAGCTCTTCAGCTATTCCACTGCATCCTGTTGAGGTGCTCAACAAAAGAGGGTTGCCCTGTGTTTTAGAGGCTGCTTCCTGGGCAGTCTTGTGTCTCGTCCTCAGTGATGCATGCTGAAGAACTAGCAGATCCTGGGTTTTAACCCCACTAGATAGCACAGAGCACAGGTAAAAAAGAAACTTGCAGATAGTCACAGCTTGAGGCAGAGAGAACTTAGCAGGCAGTGCATTGGGTTGTAGTAACCTCCTTGAAAAAATGAGAAGATGCTTCTTAGACTGCAGATGCTGTTCACTAATTCGTCTTCTGTACACTTAATTTTTTATATAAACTGTCTTGTCTGTGACTTGGAGTTTATTGGACTACTTTATTATATTAAACAATAGTAATATGAATTTGCAATCAGTGAGTTTAGATTGAAGTTACCCCTTTAGTTCACCTTTCTGATATGCTTTTTTTTATTTCTTGGTTGCCTACAAGATGCAACTGAAAAGGCACAGGGAGCTTTGCATGTGCTTAATTGACTCTCTACTATATTTGATTAGTAAAAAGCAATCACAGAAATGAAGGGTTGGAAGGATTAGAAGATCACAGATGCTCCACAGAAACAGGTTGAGAGCCTTCTTAATTCAAATATAAAAGACGAATTCTTACATACTGATCGAAGCAGAAAGCAGATTGCATCCATATAAAAAAGTAAAGTTTGAATTTAAAGGCAGCATTGCAACAGATGTTCATCGTGAATTATCATCATTATTAAGTGTATTAAAAGATGTTATCTCATCCGATCTATGTATGTGTATTTTTTATTTTATAGGCCCCTGGGTGACTAGGAATAGCAGCATAGATAGCGGAGAAGCAGAAGTTGGCCGCAGGGTCACCCAAGAAGTGCCCCCTGGAGTATTTTGGCGCTCTCAGATCCATATCAACCAACCACAGTTCCTGAAGTTCAACATCTCCTTAGGGAAGGATGCTCTTTTTGGCGTCTATATAAGAAGAGGCCTCCCACCATCACATGCCCAGGTATTTTATGAATGTATGTTCGTTTTAAGTGTCAAAATGTAAAAGCTTGTAGTATCTGTGTTAGATTTATGCTAGAGCCTGTAAAGCTGCCGTGTCATGAAAGTTACTTAATTGGTGGTATTTGAATGAAAGCCTTGATTTTAAGATGCCTCTTGTATTGCATATTTTAGCAGTGCATTGTTAAGAGGACTAACCAGGGTTCATGTTCGTGCCAGTTTTTCTTAGAAGGTTTTTGAGTTTGGCATCATTTGGGATAAACTTTTCCAGTTGTACATCAGTCAAAAGTACACCAGAAGGGTGTTTACAGCATGAAAGCATTATAGGGAATAGGAATGCTTTTAAAGCTAGGTTAGATGTGACAAGTATATTTCCTTGGTTTATAGAAATATTTGACATGGCAGGCTTTGGGGGTCGTAGCATTGCCAAGACGTGGAACAGATGGGCATTGCTACTGCCCCGCTGCAGAGGGCACAGGAGAGGGCTTGTGCTTGGGAGAGGTTTCATTCTACCCCTTTTTCCCTCAGTGGCAATGGCCAGTGTATTATCTCTCTCAAAGGCTGGGCAAGTCATGCAGCTGAGACACCCAGTTCTTGTTGCTTTCTACCCCGCCTCTATAAAGAAAAACTCAACAATTCCAAGTTTTTATAATAACCCCTGTAATACAGAGCTAAGGGCTGTAGGTTAAAATAGCTTTAGAGTTAGTTAGACTGAATTTAGGTATCTTTTTCCTCTAGGCTGCTTAGTGGGTGCTAAGATTTTTTTTTTTTGAGTTAGAATATCAAGCCATACTTTACTGAATATATATATATATAACCATATCTAAAGTACCTAAATGTAAATGGAAAGCTTAATATTGATTTAGATTAAACCTCTAATGAGAAATAAAATAATAGTAATAATATTTCTCACGCTAGCAGGAAAACCTCACATGCTCCATTCTTTAGTGAGCAAGTAAAGGAGAAATAGGATCCAGTTGTGTGAAGGGACCTGTCCTTCATATATATTCCTGCTGCTAAAAATCCATTATTTGTTCCAAAGCTATCACTTTTTGTGCTTGATACATGATTTTCAAAAGTTGACTTAGAGCTCTAAGTCCTTCCTGGGAAAGCTCCACCTGAACATACTAGATCTAAATTTCATGACCTTTATGTTAAGTTAGAGGAAGGAATGCCAGGCCGCTTCCTTCACTGGAGATAATGAAAATCCACTGGTGAAATCTGCAGAATTACTTCCCCAGATACAGGCCAGCTCCTTGCGCCTCCAGCACCAGTAAACTGCATTTGTACCTAGCTATCAAAATCTGGCCATGCTGCTACAAAGAGAATTTCACAGGAAAGAAAGCTGTTGCCCCGCTGACTTGAAGAGAAGCCTTGTTCTGACAGAAAGAAGCAGGATAGTTTTGTATTAATAAAAATAGTCTGAAGTTGACACCAGATGATATTTTAAAATTGAAATTTAAAAATCTTGTTTCTGCAAGTTAGGAACATGAGCTCTAAAGCGGTGAACAACTTCACTTGACAGTTCATCACTGATCAGTGCTGATATGTCAGGCCAAGTAAAATCCTTTGTGGGAACAAGTCAATAATCAGCAAATTAGGTACATGATTAACCTCAGACAGTACGATGCAGTTCCTCTCTGCGAGCCCTGCTGAGATTTAACCTTCTCAGTGTTACTGTTTAGCAAATATTCCAAATGCCTAGTTTAGTCAGTCAAAGTGATGTAGCTGTAAACTTGCCTAGAAGCAGCCTCATGTGCCACGTGCCCAGGGAACGGTGCTCCAGAGGAGAGGTGAAAATGCAGTTCTGAGTGGCAGGTGCAGTAGGAAAGCAGTGCATTGTTGTTTTCAAGCAAGATTCTTCCAGTCTGTGTGGTACTACATACAAATAACAAAATACGCATTGCAGGCTCAAATGAACAATAGCAAATTAGTAGAAGATAGCGAAATGAATAAAAGTAGTGATGTACAGAAACAACAGACATGCCAAACAATGTGTGAAACGAGCAGGCAGAGCTTACAGCAACTATGAGATTGCAGCATATTGGTAGACTATTCCAGATGACAGCATGAAGAAAGCACTCATATAGAGGCAACACTGCAGCGCCTGGAGAAGGGGGTATATTGCTTTCTCTTCCAGCCGTATGTCTTTTATTTTTAAACTTTTTGTGTCAGAATGAAAACTGTTTTCATTTTGGGCCTGACTTTATCTGCGATACCTTGAGCAGCTGCGGAGCTTTAGTGCTGCCTTGCTGCTTAGCTGCAGTTCATCCGCGTTTCAGCGCCGGCATCGCTCCCGAGCCAGCCGTGGTGACCGCGCTGTTATTACTGCCTGTTGCACTGCTTTGGATCAGCTCAATTGTGTCACGTTTCACACGCGCGTTCCCATGTCACAGCAAACTGATGGGCCGTCACCATGGGTATCAGGTGTCCTGGGGTGTATTTTAATAAATAACTACAAATTTGATTTCATGAAGAAATAAGTTTTTGTTTTCTTCTTAAAATAAGATCACTGAGAAACCTTTCTTTTCAGTTCAGACACTCTTATGGATTTTATGTGGGCATGCAAGTAGTTTCAAAGCTAAGAAAAGAACAAAGATTATGTAGTGTTTTTATGTTCCCAGTTCTGAGACCAGCAAGCGCTGTTTGCTTCTGCCTGCCTTCCCAACTAGGTCAGTGCCTGTCTGCAGCTGGGCTCCTGCATCGTTACTGGGTGCACAGCATTGTGCAGCGTAGGCACTGCCGTGTATGGAGAGGTCCCAAAGCGTCTTGCTGTTTCCCTGTGGTTGCTCGAAAAAGAAATTAGACAAGTGCTCCAAATGCAGAAGAGGAGGATGGGAAGAACTGAATAGAGAAAGGAAAAAAAGAACAAATCACCTAAAAAGAATTTAGCTTGAGATTTAAGTTGGTAAATGTAATTATGCCACAAGGTTCGTGATGCCAAGTAGTAATGAAAGTAAACTCACTGAAGATGTTAATTTAGATTTTTTTTTTTTTTGATAGTGGACTAGCAAGGCACCTATTATATAGAGCTTTAAGCATATTAGGTACTCCCCTTTTATGAGCGCAACTGAAATCTGTGAGGATATAGTGATTTCTGGTGCAGTTGTTTGAGTTGCCTTCTGTCATTTCTGTGAGGCTTTGTCTGAAGCCTTGAAACTTAAAGAAGCTGTAAGAAAGGAGTCTGCAAAACTTCACATAACTTCAGGATCCTCAGTGTCATCCCGGACTTGGTCCATTCTCTGTGTGATGTAGTTGTCTCTTCCCCAGCAGATGTGTTTGCTTGGATGATTATATAACTGTTTCTAAATGATCATGGAAGCCCCCTATTCCCTTCCTGTCTGGTTCTAGTAATCTGTGCATATTTGTCTGTTCAGCTTTCAAGTGAGAATGGTATCTTCAGCAGTATGTTTGAAAGTAATTTATCGTACAAATGTGGTAAATGAGATGAGCAACGAGGCAACAAGAAACAAAATGATTGACCTGCTGACCCTGGAATTAAATGTTACCTAGTTATGATTTCACAGTACCCTTTGAGTGACCCTTCCGTCAGGGATTTTACATTTTGTGGTACATATGTCCACTACTCCCTGACTGATAGATATATTATCTTCCTTCCTTCCCGAGGAATCCAAAAGGAATAAAGAGTTATTTTTATATTCTGTATCAGTTTACACTATTACTTTGCAAGTTGTAAACTTTTTCAGGTTTAGTAGTTAGGTTTTTTCATGTGCATGAAATAATTCTTCATGGTTTGACTAACGTAATACCAGTCTATATACTGCGTAATGAAAACTCTAGCCTATGGAGAGCTGTGCCAGGTGAGGGGCTCTCACGAGGTCATACCCATCATGGTGAAAAGAGATTCTGTAGCTAAAACTGCTTCAAGCAATTGGAGCCTGAGTACTCTTCCCCTTCGATCTTACCGACCGCTGAGTCTTATCTACTACAGGAGGTAGAATCAGCATCAAACAGAGGGGAGGCAGAGGAGCCTGCCGGCACAAGCAGAACTAAACAGCATGATGCCAGCGAGAAATGTCAGCTTTTATTGCTGCCTTCTTGGCTGACCCTTTGTGAGCAATTGTTCCGAGGAGCAAAATTTCTTTTTTCCCTAGGTGTTGTCCCAGTAATAAAGTTTTGCAAGGAGGTGATGAGTCTGTCCTTAACCTCTGACTGTTGGACTGTAGGTTTTGGTAATGTTTCCAAACATCAGTAGTTTAAGAGGTTGATGTATGTGTGTTTGACACCTCTAGGGCTCTGAAAGTTACTGTCATGCCAGAATTCTCTAAATCTCTGTTGTGCTTTGCTCTAAACGCTAATTAGCAGAATTACCCTCTCCTGCCAAAATCCCCTATAGAAAAATGCTTGAGTGAATGACGTGGTGACCCTAAGTTGGGTGAAACTTGTTGCTTTTTTCCTGCTGCTCCCAAAGACTCAAGGCACTGGAGAGGACAGATACTGCAGCGCTTTTGACAGTAGCCATTGGGCTAGTACACCTAGACCTAGGCTCAGATGCCCACTCTATCATGGTTCCGGTGTCAAAGTTGGTGCATTTAAAACTAAGGTATTTCCTTAAAACTAAGATATTTCCTTGCTTGGCTGTTTTTTAAGGTTACATGTAGCAAGGACTCTATGTTGCACATACGTAACTGTTACAGAACGTCAAATAGGTCAGAGTTTACTACCCCCCATTTTTGATAAATGTGCCACCTGTCAGTGAAGGGTTAATGTCATTCTCTCCCCTATTAGCAGGGAGAATCTTCTTTATTTTCTTGTCCATTGTTAATTATTTGGTAGAAGACACTGTTAAGTGCATCAGTGTACAAACACAGCCCTTCGTGGATGTGTGGCCTGTTTAGGATGCAGAATTGCAGCTTTCTTTTTAAACAGAAAGCAAAAGAAGGTGTGTGCCTTCTTTGAGCTGTCATAAGCCTAGGCTAGCCATCACGGGGGGGGAAATGTAATAAAACCACTGGCAAGCAAGCACGTACTATTACAGTATTTTATTGAACACATACGTCTTTCTTTAGACATGTCTATCTATCTCTATCTACTCCTAGATAGATAAATGCGTCTAAAACAAGATGTGTTTTCATAGGGGACTTGTTACATACCTATCAAAAGATTAGATATATTGTTTTTGTTGTTTCTTAAGGACTTCTCTTAGATAGGGGCTGTGAGAGCCCGTGAGCTGAGCATAGCGTCAGCTTGAGAACTCCACATTCACAGACAGAAAAAAGCCTATTAGGGCAGCTGCTTTTCTATGCAGAGTTATTCCCTCTCGTAGATTAACTAATATTTCTTCCAGTCTTGTTTAATTGTGTGATGCAGTGGCATCTCCATTGGGAGGCTATTACTGAGCTTAATAGATGGGAAGCTTTTCTGACAGTCATCTTAAATTTCTTTCCGTTTTTTATCGTTTCATGCCATTAATGGTACCATCTCTCTTACATTCTAAATAATCACTTGCTCTGCCTGATCCCTTTTCCAAAGATTTATGTAATGTTCTACCTTACTTGGATTTCGTCCAACCAGAAGTTCTCAGTTTTCCTTCACCCCCCTGACTTGTGTTATTCCTTTCCATGCTTCCTCTGGTTTTTCTATCTACCTGCCCTGTTTGGCCTGGGTTGTTCTACGTACAAACTCAGGTAAGCAAACAGCTCTGTGGTGTAAAGCCTCACAGAGTATTCTTACAAGGTACCGAGTTACCTTGCATTAGGCAAACACGTTTCTTGTTTGTGTCGTTTCTGTTGTTTTCTTGCTGTGCTTGCTTCCATTCAGTTGTATGTCTGAAAGGAAATATCAGGCTTCTGTTCCTCTAGAGGCACCAATTTGCTCCAAGTGATTGCTTAGGCAGGGGTGGATTTCCTATGTATTAAAGGGTCCCAGCATTGAAAGACATGTAGGAACCTAACAACTTTTTCGACAGTCAAGTCATTGGTTTTAGCTTTTGTCTCAGAATTCACCCTGTGAAGAAATTCGGTTTGTGCACTTTGGTCATCTGCGTGGAGCAAGGTTACATAATTTTGTATCACTATTTCAGAAGAGAGAAGAGTTACAGAATCACTGGATGTTCCATCGTTGACTAGCAAGCACTAATTTAACACTGATGTATTTTCCAGAAACACTATTTAATGACAGTGTAGAAGACAAAACATAGTGTGAGACTGTGAGCTGCTATATTCTGTCTTCAGCTCTGTTTGTTGTTGTTTTCCTTCTCCTCCCCCTCCTTTTCTTTTTTTTTTTTTTGCCTTTGTTTGCCTGTTTTGTACCCTGCAGTATGATTTCATGGAACGCTTGGATGGGAAGGAGAAATGGAGTGTGGTGGAGTCCCCGCGGGAGCGTCGAAGCATTCAGACCCTTGTTCAGAACGAGGCCGTGTTCGTTCAGTACTTGGATGTGGGGTTGTGGCACCTCGCGTTTTACAATGACGGCAAGGACAAAGAAGTGGTCTCTTTCAGTACAGTTATCTTGGGTAGGTATCTCCACAAGCTGAACATTTATCCTCTGTTTTTATTTCCTTACTAAAATCTTCATACTTTTTTGCACTTTTCAGTGTTCAGCCTGAGCATCCTTCATGCCATGTAGTGCACATTTTTCTCTGTTAGTCACCTATATGCTGTGTAGCTTACAGCTCCCTTGTTAGCTAGTACCCACATATTAGATGAGTAGCAATTACTCACCTACTACTGTAGTGTGCCCTTGACATGGTGACATTAAGAGCAGAACACCTAGCCTTTGGTCTGGGGCTGGCATCAGGGGAGAGCCTTGCAGCTTGCCAGAGGATTAGGGTTCCATTTAGTGAGCTGAAAACTAAACGAAGCTTTATCAGAAGGTTTGTGGAACTGTGAAGGATGTGAGCTTTACTGAATATTGCTGTCACAATGACATCAAAATCATGAGTTACTCTATTCTATTCCATGCAGACTGGTGAAGAGTTAAATGTCATTGCTGGGTTTCACATCTTCCGTATCATGTCATTCATGTCATTCATTGCCTCATTTGTTCCTTTTGCATTAATACAGAATTCAGTTTGTTGGCTTAAGCTCCATTGGGTGTAGAGGAATAGCCAACACTACGTCATTAAGTGTGAATATAATTGTATCCCTTAAGCTCAGTTTAGGTGAGAAAATGATTCTTCTTCCATAGATTACATGAGGTTTTGTAAGGGGTACTAGATGCTATGCGTATTTGTGGACATACCTTTTAATTTGCCTGTAGAAAGCTTTTCCTGCTTCTCCAAAAACAATGGGAATGTTTGTGCTTGGTGTCTTGGTGCGCCTGTACTGTGCTGCTTACAAAACTTTGAGGTGCACTAAGCTGTTCTTAAATGACTTGCCGTGGCTAGGCTTCAGCTTTAAAGAATGTCAGAGGTCTAATAGTCAGGTAGACTATTTGATAGTGCAATGATAGTAATTGGATTGAAATGTAGAGAAAAATACAGTGTTTTATCCAGTTCAGAGATTCTTCTATACATACCTAATATCGGAAGTTTCATAATCAAAGGGTCTGAGAGAGCTGAAAGTTTCTCTGACGTATAAAAAGGGGAAAGAATAACAGAAATTATGTTAACTGACAGCCAACAGTAAACGTAGTGTAATTTTGAATACACAGGAAGAACTTTCATGCGCGATGAAGCAAAATAATGAATAACTCTATAGACAAGTTTCCTCATCAGACAAGTTGATATTTTTGAGCATTATGTGTTTCAATTGCTTGTTCCCTGTTTACCTGAATCGTTTCAAGGGGCCAAGCTAGTAATAATTTGTGTAATGTTTCATCTTTATTTAGTATCCTGCAACTGTGAAATTAGATTAAAGTTATGCTTGAATCCTTTTCCTCTTCTCAGTTTAGTTTAATAGAAAAATATTCCGTATGCTTCTGATGGTTCCAAATTCAAAACTCATTTTCTGTGTTACACAACTTCTGCTATTTGTTTGGTGTCCGGGATTGACAGTGCCTTTTATTTTGCGGCCACAGGTCACACAACAAAAAGGAATAATAGTGAAGTGTAACAACTTTCCAGTTAGACTATTATTAAAGTAATTTAGTGTTGAAAATTCCTCCAAAATCCAACGGCTTTCAAATTAAATGGACTTTAAGAATTAATTTCATAATTGGTATTCAGTTCAGCAAAAGGCTTTTCCTAGGCTGGAGTGCAAACTCTTCACAGATTATTCAAGTAGTTAACACACTGTCACTGACATCAGTTCCACTTTTAAGCCTTCCTCTGCAGTCTTGCAGACTCTTCTTGATCCTCTTGCAAAGCTGCTCTCTTTTACAATAAAGAATCTTCATTAAAGCAAAAAAGTTCCTCTTAGGTGTATCGAAGCTATTTCTGTCAGGTTATTTAATGAAGTTTTAAGTGTCTGCGAAAGGGAAATTCTGATACAGCCTTTGTTCCACCAGGAGAAGTGACTGTATAAGATAAAAGTCTCACTACAAGAATGAGATTGTGATATTGTGAATTCTAACATAGCTACAGAGGTCTTAAGAAGTTTCGTCTACCAATTCAAGCAGAGGTTTTGGTATCAGAAGAGTGTCGATGGCATTTGTAGGCTTAGCACGTGGTTTGGAACAGGTCATTAGATCTCTGCTGTCATTCATTTTGCCAGTAATGTTGGTGCCCTTCTGCTTCATGTGAACTTGGTGGCATGAATTTAATTAAAGATTGTTTTTCTGAAGTTTTGAAAACAAAAGAAAATGGAGAAAAAATCATCAAAGAATTTGCAGCCTGAAAAGGAAATGACTGATATACCCTTGATGTTTGTATTGCAGATTCAGTGCAAGACTGTCCGCGTAACTGTCACGGGAATGGGGAATGTGTATCAGGTGTCTGCCACTGTTTTCCAGGATTTCATGGAGCAGATTGTGCTAAAGGTATCGTTTTCCTTGTGTTTACAAATAGTCGCATTGTTTGTGATCTGTACGGATCTACAGGCCTGCTAGTTAGCATGGATCCAGGCTAGATTCAAATAGATCAATGCCCATTTTTTTTTTCTTATATCCTAGTTAAGTATAATCACACAGAATTATTCCTGCCTGGTTAATGACCTAGCAAATATTTTTTGTGTCAATAGCAGTAAGGTGGAGCAACAGAAAAGTTTCTGTTTTTTTCTGTAAAAGTGGATGAATTGCCACCATGGCTTTCTGGTCAATCATCAATCGGTCCATAGTAGAAGAAAGATTCTTAAAAAGCTGAACCATACTTGTAACTCATAGAGGTTTTATTGATTATACTATTCTTAGACTGAAGGAAGTTCTCCTCTTTTAGGAGAATGATAAGGATTTGGTAAAGTTTTCCCGAGTATTGGTTGTATCTCACACTAAAACTGTGAGATATGCTGTTATGAAAGGTTGAACACAACTCTAAGTGACATCCACAGATTAGCTGTATGTGTTGACTAAATCTTTTTGAGAGTTTGAGGTAGCTGTCATCATTTGAAAAGGTGGACCTCTTTAGGTTATACAGATACTGCAGCACGTGTGTTGCCTTAAATCAATGTCTTGGTTATGATGTGGTTGAACTCCCTGCTGTTCCTGAGCACAGGCAGAATGTTTTACAGTTTACTTGGTTCTTAGTTTGTATGAGAATTAGGCACATTATCAGTATGAGGGCTTTGGGTGACTTAATGATGCTACCTCACTGCTAGCCCTACTCATTTTAAAGCAGGTCTGAAATACAGAGGTCATTTTGCTACCTGAGAAATTTAGATACTTTGCAAATACATAGAAGAAACTCTGTATATTATAAAGTAGATGGTGAGGTAACCTGTGCTATATATTGAAGTGCACATGGACAGCTATATGCATTTCTGTGGTGTTAGCCTGTGCAGGTATGCATGCAGTGATTGTGTGCTTCACTGCTACTCTTTATACATCGGTTATCTTGGCCATTAAAGCATTTGCATTTTGAGTTGGAGCAATACTGCAGTGTGTGGTGAGTCTCTCTCTAATACAGTATTCTCCCTTAACGCTAGTGAACATTTATTCAGGCTACACCAGATGAAGAGCTTTATTGCAGGGGACCTCTCGGACTGTTTCTATCAGGCTTCTGCTCCCCACCCCTCTGTTCTTTTCCTCTCTTCCTGTTTTTGTCTCGTCTGTGTCGTTTCATTCCCTCCAAAGCAAAAGTGGTGCTTGGAAGCTCCTTTCAACTCTCTGAACTGTTTCCTTATCAAACAGTGTGATATTTCTAAAGAACACAGAAACCAGAAAAACATGTCAAATGACAAAATGGGATAATTCACACATTTCTGTGCAAACACATAGTTGCACATTTGGATACTATGAGACATGCTCAAATATGTGTTAGGATATAAGGGCCACACGTCTCCCCCATTTCACAGGCACTGTCATACCTGCACTCGCATCCATGCATTTTCCTACCTACTTGAATGCTGATCATATGTGATAGCTATTTCAGAAGACCGAAATCACAATTGGGATGTAGGAATGGTAAAACTTAGCAATATGATATAGAGAATTAAATTTATTGTATCGTGTTATGTGTATGGACACATTTCTACTGTGTGTTTAATGTGGTGCCACATTTATATTTAAGTTCTCACATATTTGAATAGATAATGATTTTCTTTCCAACTATTTATTTTAATTTTCAGCTTCTATTTTTGGTTTCCCTAGCAACACGTATTCCAGTGTCTTGGTTCGTCACTATGAAATAATTAGAGGCAAACTGAGATAGGGAAGTGTGGAGCAAAGGAATGTGGAGTGTCTTCATCCTGCTCTTAGGGTTTGGTTCATGCAGTAACACAGCAGCCTAAGAGCTGAGAGATGGGATCATCGACCTAAGAGTGGCAGATGCAAAGCATGAGCTTTTATACCACTGGATGTCCAGTTACAGGCTGATCTGGAGGAGATCAGAGACAAAATCTTTGCATACAGGGTGTAGATGGTCCAGCTGTGACTTGCTCTGGATCCATGCATTTCCAAAAGACTGAAATGAAAGAAAGCTGTGACACACACACAGATTTGACTTTAGATCCGTTAGCTCCAGGATAGACAATTAGAAATGGAAAATTATTGCAAAGAGATGAACTTGTGGCCCTGTTCGCCTGGTGAAATCCACCTTCATGCCTTGATTGAAGGGAAATTTCACCCCTGCAAACACTCTTTCCAAGTCCCTGGGCCTTTTATGCTTCCCTTTACACGTGGAAGTAAGTTATCTTGATTAGGTAGCCAGTCTCAGCAGTTTTTCTTGGTCTGTGCTCAGGCAAAATCCATTTTGAAATCATTGGGAAGTTAAACCTCAGTAAGAACTCCACCTACCGTGGCACTGGTAATGAAAGAAAGGTAATGATACATTTTAATCTCGTGGCTAAAATATGGCCTTTAAAAAAACCAATAAAATTAAAATAATAATAATAAAAAGATAATTTTGTGGGTGCAGATCTATCCCAATAAAGAAAATATGCCCTGTTAAAGCCAGTGGAAGATAGACTGTAAACTGAACTGCATTGGGAGTAACTTCCTGTGCACAAATAGCCACCGGGGTTAGTGATAGTAGTGATGCTATTGCCAAGGAGCAATTAAAGAACCAGACAAGCAGCTATGATTATGTTATTTTGGTGTCTTGTCACTTTTTTTTATACTCATCTCTCTCTTTTTGTGACTTCCGTGACATTACCACCCAGGTATATCAAGGTGTCCTCCTTACTCTTCTCACTGTTCTTGTCTGATACTGTTTTGTTCTTTCGACTGCTGAGTATCCTGTGGTAAATCTGCACACGGGGACCTTCCTGCGGTCCTGCTGGTCACCATTAGCACCGTGCAGGATTGCAGTGAGCTGCAGTCCCAGAAGTGTGAGGCAGAGTGGGCTGGGGTTACATCACACAGTACTTGGAGAGCGTGGAACTCCTCCACTTCTCTTGAAAAAGAATAAATAAATAAACAACAGCAAAAAGCAATGGTAACATACCGTTAGCAAGTGTGCTCAGAGCCTCTTTTGGTTTGGTATTTTAAAATACTAGCGTGTGCAGCATGCAGGTGTCTAGCTGAACTGCAAACGTGACAGTGTAGCATCCCGTGTAGGCTGAACATTGAAATGAGCTTAGTATGAACATCTAAGTAAATGCAAATAGAGAATTTGTCGTGATGTGTCTGTTAAGAAAAGATGTTGATTTGTAAAAGGGAAAAAATGGAGTCAAGTAGCTCCTGTCAGCAGCCATGAAGTTGCCATATTGCAGATACTTTTAATTAATTATGCAATGCAATAAGAAACATGTTTACTATTTTAATTTAAATGAATTGAAGACTTTTGGATTTTTGAAACCAGAAATTTATACTATGTTTGGTGAGTTGACTTTTTAATCTGATTTTAAGAATTCTGATGATTCAGATTTATGTTATACTCAGTTTCTTTTCCTATTCTCCTTGTGTGGGTTTTTCATTATTTTATTTTCATTCTGTTTGTTTTTTGGCTTACTGGCAAAGGACGGCGCCACTTTAATAAGTATAAAAAGAAGGGTAGGTTTTTTTAAATTTCTTTTTATTTCTTTTGAGACTCTTAGTTTGAAAAAGTTGTTAAGCTGCAAAGTGTAGTCTATCTCTTTTTAAATTTATTCTAAAGGATTTACTGTTTCTTATGACTGCCCTCACCATGATAAAAGTTTCTACTAAAGCCAGTTTCTTTATGTGTGCATTTTTAACCTCTGTATAGAAATGTAAAAAGTCCTAAATTATTAGGTAAGTAAGCTGTAATCACTACAACAAGAGCTGTAGCAACTCTTGCTGCCTCTCAGCTGTTATTCAAGAAATGTTTCTCTTGCAGATTTCAGTTGTTCGGGGTTCCCTTGAGCTGACATTATTGAGAGGCTTATTGCTTGGACAACAAAATTTTTCATGTGCAAAAGTACACTTCTTCCCAGGAAAGGATGAGCTTGAAACTAGTCCCTTAGTGCCATGTCCAGAATGCTCCCAGTGGCAGAAGAGCTTACGGGAGGCGGATCCCAGTGGGTAAAACATGAATTGCTGAATAACTCGGTACTAAATTCATTGCTGTAAAGCACCTGGGGACACACCTGGATGAATAGTGTTGCCAAATGGTAACCAAGTATTGCAGTCAACATATCCTTTCCATGGGAGGGAAGAAAAGGGTAATCGCCTTGGTAGCTTGGCTGGAAATTACAGGAAATGAATTAAAGAAGCAGAGCAAAGCGCCCTGGGTGTCGAAGGGGCGAGCAAAAAGGGGTGAGTGAACGTTTGCCCCTTGGCCTGGCAGAGGAGAGGGCAGCCACACACAGGCTTCTGCTCATCCATGTTGCAGTCATCGTTGGAGGAGGAGTGTTTGTCTTCTGCTGTCCAAGTGAATCACTGCAAATTAGTGAAATAACTAATTACAGATCAGATGAGAGAGGTAGGATGGGCTGAACATGACGGGACCCAAAAGACATAGGTTTGGAAGAGAAGAAAGAGGGAGAAAAGGAATATTATCATATTCAGGGAAGAGATGAGAGAGGGGCTGTCATTGTCATTGTTCCTCCTTTGAACTAATCTATTGTGGTTAGTACTTGGCAATAAATAAAAAAGCAAAAGACAAAAGCTGTGCCCACTTCTAAGGACTCGCAAGTAAAGAAGGAACAAACAGGTGGCAAGTGGCAGATGTGGAAATAGAAGGAAAAAAAAAACACAACAGTCTTACAGACATGCTAGCAGTCTGACTCATCAGTCTAGGGAAACACTGCTTTAAAAAACCATTTTAAGGAGAGCAAATGGGGCAGATAACGTAAAATCATATGGACAGTGCAAACACAAGGAGAAAGAATTTAAGAAAGAACTTAAAAGGGTTGTTCTCAAATTTGATTTTCAAAAAAGGCAGCAGTAGCTTTGCAGGTCAGAGAGGTGGGAGACAGAATCGGAGCAGCAAACAGGCTGCGTGGAGCTGGGCTACATGAGAGCTTGGAGCATGAGGTTCATATTGCATCTGATAAGAGGGATGGAATATGAACAGGCCCGTGGAACAAGAGTAAGTGGTTGAACTAACAACTGCTTTGCTGTGGCAAACAGACATGGGTGAGAAGACTGTATTTGGTCAACATTGGAGGAAAAGATGTTGCTGTTGCATAGATTTTACTTGCTGTGAGTGAGAATGAGAAGCCTAACGAAAGACACAACACCAAAAGAATCTGTACAACTTTATCAAAGCCAGGATATGAGGACAGAGAATGAATGAGTCAAAAATGGTATCCAGATCATGGGCTGGTCTCGTCCAGTGCAATTGAGCAAGAATGCAGGGAAGGCCTGAGGAGTAGTGGGGCAGAAAGGCAGATGAAGTTAAATAATTAACACCTTTGCCAGAGAACAAGTTTCATATGTTCACAATCATAGCATGTCTCATCACTTGGTTCATATTGGTTAAAAAAAAATAATAATAATTTTCTTTGGAATTACTGCATTCATGATTTGTCATCCAAGTGTAGCTCATATCCTATCATACTGCTGACAAATTCCAGCATATTTAGCTACCAACTTAGTATCTCTCCTCTCCGCATGGGTTTGGTCCTGGTTTGGGGGGTCTTTGTGTCTGTGTGCCAGCTGTAGCAGCAGCAGAGCCCCGGGCTGCCACGCAGACCATGTCTCTCAGTGGGTGGAAGCAGCATCTTGATACTTGAACATACAAGGCATCTTTGGGAACGTTCCCCTCTAGCAGTTTCCACTTCTCCGACTCAGTACCTAAAAATACCTTTCTTATAAATTTACTTCTCCTCTTCTTGGTCTACTATTTTGTCAGCAGAGTTGTTTTTGTTGTAGATGATGTTTTTTCTTCTCTCTCTGGCAAAATGATTATGTTCTCAACTGCCATGCAGAGAGCGCCATGTACAGGGCAGTGCTTACTCTATCTGCCCTAAATTTTCTTAATTTTATGCAATTTCAGTAAACTGTGGGAACAGTTTTGTGCCATTAACTGTGTCAAAACAAAAAAGTGAAGAAATTTCAGTGAAGATTGACAGTCATTGCCATCAATAATCAGCTGCTCCATTACTGTCATGAAGTGAGGTAGCAGCTTGGATGCAGTTTCGGGTGGACGAGTGCAGCCAACATGAACTGCACGGCGCAAGCTCTCGAGCGGGCGGCGTGGCCGGGGGCTCGACCTTGCAGGCAGTAGGAGTCAGCCCCGGCTGCCCACGGCTCCAGCCAAGGGGACGGCAGAAGCAGCCGTGCACCGAGGAGCAGGTCGGGAACGTCGTTTTTGGTCTTCTGTTCCCTTCCTTGATTCTCCTGAGCTATTAATATCAAAGAAGAAAAACAAGGGGCTCGAACATCTGAATTCTGTATGCAGATGCCTTGTTAAATTTCTGTCCTAGAAAACATGGCATTTTATTATTCTTTAAGAGTATATACCTGTTCTTAGAGTATTGTAGATTATATATGAAATTAGTTTGGACATATTTGCAAAGCAGGTGATATCTAGTAACAGCATAGTGAAATCAGAGTACTCAGTTGGCACCCTAGCCTTTGTGAGACTAGAAGTTGATATTTCATGTAGTTTGCATTCTTTGTGAAAGCATATTTACGAAGTTCAAATAGAACTCAGCACTGTGAGTATTTGAGAAAACAGTGAGCAAAATCTCTGGAAGGGCCCAAGTGCAGCAGTGGGGTGGACATGTTGTGCTTGCACATGTACGAAACGCATGTCATATATAAATACCGCTCTGCACGTTGGTTTCTGGCAAACGAGAATTTTTCTTCCAGTTCTGTAAGACTGAATCTTTCTGTTCTAAGATCTGCTATGCTGAACTGTGCTCATCATGGTGTTTGTTTTCCAATTTGGTTTTGACTTTAATTGTTTAGCTTATTTAATTGCATTTTGTTTTTACATCACATTGTCGCTGTGCTCATAGTGGTTCACCGAGTTCTAAGGGTTGGTCTTCGACTTGTCTTGGCATCATCTTGGAGTCTTTTGATGGTGGTAAATTTCACTGAATGAACTGTGATCAAGTGGTGGTGTAAATGACATAATGGAAAGGCAGTTATTAAGCTAGATCCTTATGTGTTTATCATCTTTGAATAACAGAAATGGTCCTGAGTCAGGTCTTCAAACTTCCTTGTGTGTGATCTTTGGGTACATTTGTATCTATATTGTGTCTAGATTTGAACTTGAAATTTATATCTCTTCCTATATTTAGGGCCTATTTGGGTGAGATGAAATTCAATTAGCTGTCATCCCTTTTCAGTTTCTCAAATGAAGTAATTTTTCTAATTTAAATGTGGCAAAATATTTAAGTGTCTGCAGCTAACATGAAACTGTGTAATTAATCATGTTATGATTAAATGTTTTGGGTATATTTAATAATACAAATAGCAGAAACTAAAATCAGACCAAAGCAGCCTGCATTTTAAACATCCAGAAATTTCACATGCCATAGTTTAACTTAACTATCGCAAACTGTAGGTGCAGTCTGCACCTATTATACTGACATTTAGCCTTAGTAAAACATTACCACAGAGCTATGGATGGGACAAATCCTTTCATTATAAATGCAAAGCATTCCCTAAAATACCTGAAGAAATGTTTCAATTTTATTTTCTTTTTCTATCTGCATATATTGACTTCTTTTTGTTAGTGATTCCTTGCTGTGAATCACGACAGGTAAGTTTGGAAGGATAAGGTATTTAGCAGTTGTCCTTGCTGCTGCTGCTTGGGAGCTTGAGGAATCATCATCTTCATTCCTTGTTGGTCCTTTCCACTGAGAAAGCAGCCGAAGCCTCTGAGAGAGAATAGTTGTCCCCTCCTCCGTGGTTTTCTTCCCGTGATGAAGTTCTCAAGGCATACAAATGAAGATGAACGCGCTTGTCTGTGACAATAGTCTCTTTCAACATCTGTTCATTTCCATCTGTTGTTAGAAGTTAAATTTATTTTTCTGTATGCTATTGTAATCTTATCAACCTTATTGCTCACTTGAAAAGCAAGAATTTCGCAGCTCTGGGTATTTGTTACTAGTATCCACAGAAAAGGAGTTTTAGTTTGCACATGTCTTCAGGTCTTCTCTGCTTACCATCTCTTATTTTCTTCCAATCTCATGAGCTGAAAAGAGCCCTCCCTCTTTGTTTAGAAAAGCACAAAATAAAGAGCAGTAAACAGTAAACTGCTCAGCCACCTCTTCCTGTGGTACTGCAGAACCAGCACAGGAAAACTCCTGCTCCCTCAAAGTGTAGAAGCACATGAAAAGAAGTTGAACCCTGCTGCTCCCAACAGTTATAAAAATAGGGAGGTTCTAGTCTAGTCTAGAGGACTATTCTAGTCTAGAATGACTGTATGTGAATCTACCCCTGGAAATTTATCCTAGTCCACTGCATGGAGAACTAGCCTTCCCTTGAAGAGAGAGTGATAGTTGCAGGTCTTACGCAGTAATGGGGAAGAAACTGGTTGATGAAGTGTTTGCATCCAAGATAGACAAGAGAAAGTCCTCAGGACTTTTGACCCCTGTCTCAGCTGAGTTTACAAGCTTCTAGTTGAAGTGAAATACTGTCTTCTCTATCTGTCTTGTTTTATTCTGCTTGAAGATCTTTTCTATGCTCATCTGTGGCCTTTTTATTTTCAGAAAGAGCAGTGATCTTTCTTTTCGTTCTCCTCAGGACTCCAGTATCTTCAGGGAAGTAAGACTTAGCTCTTTAGTGATGGCTAGCTGCATTGACTAGCTCATCTTCATGTCTGTGCAGTCATTTAATGATAGATTATCTGTAGAATAGCACATGAGGGAAGAGCAAATGTTGTCTTTTTGACAGTTAAGGTCACACCCAAAGTTATGGTAAAAATTGCAACCTTTTTGATAAATTTTGACTAAAGCAAAAGTTTGATGAGTGTTCAAAAGAATGTAAATATTCATTATCCAATTAATGCTGTTCAGTCACTTCTATAAAAATCCTGATTTTTGTAGAATAGCTTAAGTACTTATCGATTGAGAACTTTTATAAGTCTCAAAATGGAGGCATCCCCATATCTCTACAGGTATTTTAAATGAATCGAATTAATCATAGGCTTAAAAGTCTCTAGTGATCTTCGTTAACTTCCCTGGGTTTAATTAAAACATCTGTGCGCTTTTAATTTATCGATTCATCCAACTCATATGTCATGTTTTTAACACACCCCAGCATGCTCTGCATCATTTTTAACCCGATTTCCACTTAACTAAAGCAATTAAATTCACCCCGGATTAATTAAAGCATCCATACTTTAGTGCTTAAGTCAGCGTGTGCTGCTTTCCCCAAATGGTTTTTGAATGTCAGAGATTTGACACACCTGATGGGTTTTTTGTCCTTCTGGAAATTCTTCTATGAATCTCTTTCTTGCTTACTAATGTGCAGTTTGATAGAGCCCGACAAGAGAACTTGGGAAGGTTCAGGTTTGGGCTACTGAAGTGAGGGCTGCAGGGCATGATTGCTTTAAGGGACCATACATTTTATCTTAAATCTCTCCAATGCCTGCAAGCATAGGGTAATACTACTAATATATCATCTGTGTGCTCGGATTCGAACAAAACAGTGTCATGTTTTGTAAAGGAACTAACAGAGCATATTGTATGGTAGGAGCTAAGTTCAGATTCTTGAGAAGCATCTGCTAACAGCTGAAACTGCAATAGCATAAGGATCTGTACTGCCTGCGTGTTAGAATCTGGTGTAGGTGCTAGCGGCCAAGAAAAACTGTCAGTTAGCCACATGAAGTTGTGAAGTTCCCCAAGCTGACTGAGAGCACAAACTTAGAGCAACCTGAAAGATGTTCTAGGTCACGGCTGCTCTTACAACTATTTCAGTCTTGACTCAAGGTAACAATCTACAAAGAGCAGGCAGCGGCTCAAGTGCTAGTTTTCCTGAGCCTTTTTTTTTTTTTTTTTTTTTTTTTTGCTAGGCAAAAAGAATGCATGAGGGAAACTGGATCTGGAGTCGTTCTAATTACAATGATTTTCCTGGGGACAACTTTGCTATTGTTGTAAGATAGCTTCAGAGCAGGGAAATGGCATTGAGATCAATCAGGTAGTAAAAGTGAGCTGTCATAAGCCACGAGGTGGTAGAAGATGTTTCATACTTTCATATCCATAAATAAACTCAAGTTAAAACTAAATGTCCTCCAGACAAATCGTGATTCTACAGGCAACTGGTGTAAAACAGGTTTAAATGAAAAATATGAAAGACAGCGCTGCTAAACTACAGCATTTCATTTTTAGACTGATGCAGAATACTCATATCTCATGTCTTACAGTTTTTAGAAATAACCATATGTGTAAGCAGTTGACCTAACAAGGGATGTTGTCATTGGCATGTTTCAGTACTATTTTGATTAAAACAATAATGCTGTAAAAGTTAGAGCCAACACTTTAAAGTCAAACTCTAAGAACTTTAAGTTCTTAAATGAGGGGTTATTTTCCAAGATGCAGCCATTTGCAATTCTTCTGGTTTTAGTGGCTTTGTGGATTTTAGACCCTTTTGAAAGAAGATGGTTTATATCTCAATAAATATAATTTCAGTTTAGGAGGTTGTCTTCACTGTAGCTTTTGGAGCAAATCTAAAATTGTTCAGGGTTTTAGAATATGATTGTAGGACTCAGTTCAGAGCACCAGTAAAATAAACTTGATTTGCTTATATCTTCATCTAGTTTACCTATGAGAGAAATTAGTATTTGTACATAAAATCTACACATGGGTACCTAAGATGTGGACCAAAAAGAGCAACATGCCAGGAGAATGTGACCCTACTCTTTTGGGTCTTTTACTCAGGCTATTATAGGTTATACTGCACTCAGATCTTTTTTTTCATTTCTCTTCCAGTTTGGAGCTGAACTGGAATCCATTTTTGGTTTCAATCAGACTCTCATAAACAATAATCCGTCTTTCTTATGTACTTGCAAAATCATGCATAATGCGTCAGCAGCTTAATCTCTGCTCGGAGGAAGTCCTAGTTTGAATTATTAGAGAGCTTGCATTAATTACCCCTTAAAGGAACTGCCTCACTGCAAAGAGGTTGGAGCTACATTTGTCTTTGCTACAATTCCCTGTGGTCGGTGAAACAAGGAACTTCTGTTATGCTAGTCTGTTGTTTTATTTTGTATGTAGTTAGGAATTTATGCAGCTGTGTCCCAAAAGTGTACCAGAACTGTCCAATTGCAAGTTGTGAGGGTTTTCAGAGAGACAAGGATAGAATTTTTGTACAGTTGTGTTAAAGATTCGGAAAGCCTTGTACTCTGTTTCAGGATAAGTAATGACTTTCCTTAACCTTAGAGATGCTGAGCTTGAACTTATGATTATGAGGCAAAAAACGTGTGGGCAAAGCCAGAATCAAAAGACTTGGACGTCTTGGTGGGAAGACTCGGAAAGAGTTTTGGTCTGACCTTTTTGCAAGCCTTTCTGCAGACACCAGGAGTACACCTGTATATCCTCGGCTGCTGGGTCAGACTTGTGACATGAGGCTGATAAATGTTCAAAGGTGCCACCACATGTACAGAAAGACCATACATGGCCATATAGTGCCTATGCTGTCTGGCACGTTTCCTTTAGGCAGTACGATCAGAGACTGCTGCTCATTCTGCGGCATTAAGTACATATCCCTGCTTTTATAACCTGGATCGGAAAAAAACACTCATTTTAAATGAATGTTCCTTAAGTCAGGAACAGTCTTATGAGTATATGTCACATCCGAAATTAAGAAGCTGCTGCCAGAAATTGTATTTTATACAGATTTGAAATTAGGAGGAAAAAGATTAAATAAGAGTAGAAGGACAAATATTAAGAGGGAATACCAGAAAAGAAGTGGCTATTGCTGGCAAAGGAGTGACATTATAGCCATAAGACAGAGAAGTTGTCAGGAAAGAAAGGAAGAAAGGAAGGGGAAAATAAAAAGAAAAATCCTGGTTTTGTTGATATTCTTTTGTACCAAAGACATAAGATGAAAAATGGCATGTTGATACATCAGTACTTAGTCAGAATTAAAGTAATTCTTACCATTCTAAATTTTAGCTAGCATTTTGGATTACAAATCTGAATACATATTTTTTCTGATCAATTTTTCCATTTAAAATAAGAAAATTTTTGAAAAATCAGTGCCTAAACGTGTTTTTGCTGCAAATCAGTGGGACAGTTGAGATAAACAGGGGCTGCAGGACTAAACCTAACAGAGGAGAAGTTGTGTGGTTGAACCATTTCACATTTCTTTTTAGTAAATCAATTACTTGGATTCTTCTAGTTCATTCGGGTTAAAGGGATAATAAAAGCAAGAGGACGGTAGGACCTTTTAATGATTAATAGTAGCTTTTGAGTATATTTTTGGCACTGTAAAACTAGCCATTAGTTCCTAATTACTCTGAAGGGTGAAAAGACGGGGAGATGGTTCTTTGTCTTTTATCGAGCCGCGTCGCAGAGAAGAGCATGGCTCTTCTCAGAGATTCACCTCATTACGCCCACTTTCTGTTGCTCTTCTTTCTTTTTTTTTCTTTTCCGTTTCCTTTTTTTTTTTTTTTTTCTTTTCCTTTTTTTTTTTTTAATTCTTTTTTCATTTTTCTGGCTGATGCCCACACATACAGTCTTTGGCAGGCATGTAAGTTCACAGATCAGAAGACATGGGCATACAGGGGTGTGAATATGCCTTAGTGTCGTGTTTGTGCAACTGCCTTGAGTAAACCACTTGTTTCTTTCCATCACTGTATGTATGTACAGCATCTGCTTTCTGGCGTCCAAGACCTGCTGACTACCTTTATTATTCATAGGCTTCACTGCATTTGCATCAATTAATTCTGAATACTTGCTCAAACACACCATATCCCTTACAGCAGATGAAAGAGGGGTAAGAGTTAGTGGTGATTTTTGCTATTATATAAAGGGTAAAGGCATTAAATCGAAGGAAACTAAGGTCCAGGAAACTATGGAAACTAAAATTGAGCAGGGATCCTAGTGGCGCACGCTGGTGGAACATTTGTTTAATCCTGTGTTCTTATGCTCAGGAAACAAACTAAAGGGACTAAAAAAAAAACTTAGGCACAACACTGAAATATATTACGGGAGAAGAAACATGTTGTTATAGTGATATATTCTAGGGACTGAATGTTTCCACTCTGCTCTCTGCACAAATTAGATGTAAGCTAGAGGAGCAAGTCAAAGGGATATCAGAATCAAGTCCACTCACTGTGCCCAGACATCTGCATAGTTCTGAACAGCACCTCATCAGCAGCTATATAAAATACTGTCAGTGTGCTCAGATTGCCCAAAACATGCATTTTTTTTATCAAGTAGTAATTAAATTGTGTGGGAAATCAAGAGGTGAATTAGCACGTGTTATCTTAGATTTTTTCCAGTAAATTAATGTATTTAGATATATGTAGAAGTAGTTGATAGTAGATCTTTAGAGCGCTTTTACGTGAGTACATATGTGAATGTGCATGCTGTTTGTCTTTCCTTCATTTTTCCAGCTGCCTGCCCAGTGCTGTGCAGTGGCAATGGCCAGTACACTAAAGGAACCTGCTTATGCTACAGTGGCTGGAAAGGACCCGAGTGTGATGTCCCTGTGAGCCAGTGCATCGATCCCTCGTGTGGAGGCCACGGTTCCTGCATCGAGGGGAACTGTGTCTGCTCTGTTGGCTACAAAG